>NW_027125138.1:442500-508159 GCF_022059095.1 Trypanosoma melophagium | reverse complement strand
TTATTATTATTATTATTATTATTATTATTATTATTATTATTATTATTATTATTATTATTATTATTATTATTATTATTATTATTATTATTATTATTATTATTATTATTATTATTATTATTATTATTATTATTATTATTATTATTATTATTATTATTATTATTATTATTATTATTATTATTATTATTATTATTATTATTATTATTATTATTATTATTTGTTATATTTTTTTAATTGTATTATTGAGTTTATTTTCTTTTTGTCTTTATTTTCTATATTCTTTCTTTTTTTATTTTCTTATTGTTTTTTCTTTGTTTCTTTTATTTGCATATGGTAAGCGACGACTGTGTAGCTAAAAGATGTCTCAACCATACGAAAGAATGTTTTAGCCCCTTAATCTCGGCTTTACAACGTTGCGAAATCGTGTTGTTATGGGCAGTATGCATACCGGTTTGGAGCACATAAAGGGTGAAAAAATACAGAGGATGTGTGATTTTTATGGTGAAAGAGCAAAAGGAGGTTGTGCTTTAATTGTTTCCGGTGGATTTTCACCTAATTTTGAAGGAAAACTAACACCCTTTCTCCTAGTATATCGTCCTATTCAAACCCCCTTGAATACAAACCGGTTACTGATGCTGTTCATAGAGAAGGGGGAAAAATAGTGATGCAATTGTTGCATTCTGGGTGATATGCATATAGTCCCTTCTGTGTGGCTCCTTCTTCTGTACCAAGTCCTATATGGCCCTTTAAAGATTATCATCTACGTCCAATTGCACTACCAAAAATTTGGATTAGAAAAACTGTAAGAGATTTTGGAAGGGCGGCTCTCTTTGCTATGAACGCTGGATTTGATGGAGTTGAAATTATGGGTTCTGAAGGATATTTGCTTAATCAATTTATTGTGAAGCATACAAACAGGAGAAGAGATGAATATGGTGGATCGTATGAAAATCGAATTCGATTCCCTCTAGAGGTTTTAAGAGCTGTCCGAGATGCTGTGGGAAAGGGGTTTATAATTATATTTCGTGTATCTATGCTTGATTTAATTCCTAATGGATCAACTCAAGAAGAAACTTGGACTCTTGCTGAGGAAGTAGCTAAATCTGGAGCTGATATTATTAATACTGGTATTGGTTGGCATGAAGCAAGGGTACCTACAATTGTTACTTCTGTTCCTCGTGCTGGTTTTACTTGGGCAACTTCTGCTTGCCGAAAATATTTGAGAGAGAAAGGAATTACAGTACCTCTTATAGCAGTTAATCGTATTAATCATCCAGACGTTATTGAACAAGTTCTTCGTGAAGATGCAGATCTTGTGGCGATGGCACGTCCTTTTTTGAGTGATCCTTTCTTTATCAGGAAAACTATGGAAGGTAATGTTGATAAAATTAATATTTGTATTGGATGTAATCAGGCTTGCTTAGATCATACATTTAAAGGTAAATTATCATCTTGTCTTTTAAATCCAAGAGCTTGTCATGAAAAAGAACGAGATGTTCTTCCCGCAAAAGAAAAAAAACGAATTGCTGTTGTTGGAGGTGGTCCAAGCGGTGCTTCTTGTGCCTTGGTTTTAGCGGAAAGAGGTCATAATGTAACACTATATGAAAAAGAAAAATTTCTTGGTGGTCAATTTAATCTGGCAAAGGAAATTCCAGGAAAGGGTGAGTATATAAGTAGTATTATGTACTGGAAAAATTCCTTGACACCTTGTAAAAATGTTACTGTTCGTCTTGGAACAAAAGCGGATGCTGCATTGTTGAAAAAAGAAGAATATGCTGAAATTATTATTGCCACTGGTTGTATTCCTAGAGAGATTAATAATTCGGTTATCAAGGGTGTAGAAGGTCTAAAAAATGTTTTTTCTTACTTGGATGTCTTATCTGGGAAAGTTGACGTGGGTGAGAACGTTGCTATAGTTGGAGGTGGTGGAATTGGTTTTGATGTGGCGCATTTTCTTGTAGAAGGATATAATAAAATAGACTATTCCAAATATTGTAAAGAAGATCCAAGTGGATTTTCAAGACAATGGGGAGTGGATCTTGATTTTACTGTTCCAGGAGGCTTGAAAAAAATAGCTATTGGCAAACCGAAGCGAAAAGTTGCCATGTTTCAACGAACTAAAGGCAAAATGGGAGCCCGATTAGGGGCTACTACTGGTTGGATTCATCGCCTTGAACTTCTTTCTCACAATGTAGCACAAATATGTGGTGTTAACTATGAATCATTTGATGGAAAACCCTTACGATATACCATCGATGGTAAATACTACGAATTAGATGTTGATTCAATTGTTTTTTGTCACGGTCAACAATCTGATCGAAGAATTCTAGAAGAACTCAAAGATGTTAAATATCATTTAATTGGTGGCTGTTTTAAAGCTAATGAGTTAGATGCAAAGCGAGCCATATGGCAAGGTCACGAACTGGGATTAAAAATATGAGGGGGCCTTATAATGGATGTATATATATATACATTCCGCCTCTTCTTTTTTTTTGCTTATGATTTTTTATTTCCAAGCGCTTTTTATTTATTTATTTAGTTATTTATTTATTTATTTATTTATTTATTTATTTTATTTGTTTATTTATTATTTTGGCTTTTATTTCCATGTGGTATTTGTTTTTATTTTGTTATTTTGTTTTTTTTTTTTTGTGTTGGTATCCGTGTTTTTGTTGGGGTAGGGGGTAATTTTTTCGAAGTATTTTTTTTTTTTGTATTCTTGTGACAACGTGTTGCAAAAGAGTTTCTCCCCATCTCTTTCCTTCTCTGTTACCCACCCTTTTTCCTTTTTTTTCAACCTTTGCTTTTTTTTTATTGCTAGCCCTTTTGAGAGGTTAGCCAACAGAAGCAAAGAGAAATAAATACGAAAAAAAAAATAGGAAAATCAGTAGAAATAGAAGAATTGCATGATATGTTTGAGTTTTTTGTTCCATCTCGAGCTCGTGATTTAGAAGATATTGAAAAGGCGGGACTAAACCAATATCACGTTACTGAGTCGTGTGATTTTGATGTTCACCCTGGACAACAACTTGACGACCTTACTCGACTTTTTGATTGTCTGCATAGAGAAAAATCACCCACAGCTCTTTTTTCTAAACCAGAACTCTTCACAGTACTTTTTTCATATATTAAGGCTCTTGAGAATACTGAAACAAATCATCTTGTTACAAGGCAGGCGCGACATAAAATTTGTCACGAAGTTTCTGAACGTTTAAAAAAACTTCTCCAAGTTTGTGTAACCTACTTTAGAAAAAAAGCAGATGGTGGACTTAACGATGGAGTTTTACTCTGTTTACGCTCTACCGTTAAAATGTATGTCTTTATTTTATGCAATGTACTATTATCTTGTGCACCAGCTCCTGAAGATGATGAAAATATTTCTTCTCAACGTAGTATACGCAAACGAAGACGAGCGAGAAGTGAGCAAGAAACTGGTATAGGTGAAGATAGTAGTGGTGTAGATCAAGATGGACGTGAACTTGCACTTACTGCGTTAATAGATGTGTGTTCACATGATTTGTTTGCTTTATGGACAGGTAATATAGAAGAATCTATGCTAAACCTTATGCTTCGAATGCTTCTTCATATGATAACTCAAAAAGCTAACGTACAAAATGATGCCCAATCTGTTTCAGGTGCTATTGCCGTTCTTTTATTGAAGGTATCTGCTCATATTATTAACAGAGAATCAGTTGAAGCGTCTGATTTTGTTTCACCAATGATTGAACTGGCGTTAAAAACAGAATCTGCAGCTCAGTTTCTTATTCGTTTTGTTTCAGAAGCAGAAAGCGAAGATATTTTGAGTGTTGCCTCTAATAAAATAATAACAGCTCTTATTGAGGGGATGGCTGCTGCTTCAATTCATGATGTTTCTAATGATCCTATAGCAGCGAAAAATAGCGCATTATTTTTTAGTGAGGTTGCACGAAAATGTGTTAGTGTTACCATACGAATGTCAGATGTTATTATACAAAGTATTAATAGTGAGAGCTATGAAGTACGTAAATCTGTAATAACATGTATAGCTGAAATGATAATTCAAAGATATACTGGTCCTACTCGTAACACAGAGGGTGAAGAAGAACTAAAAGACAAATACCTTAATGAAATGTTATTTCGTATAATGGATTGTAATCCATTTGTTCGAAATCATACGGTTCATATGTGGGAAAGATTAGTAGAGGCTCGAGGTGTTCCTAAACGTTTTCATCTTGCTATAACAAATGCTGTTGTGGGAAGACTTGAAGATCGAAATTATCTTGTAAGAGACTCAGCTCTTCAGGTTATTGCATCGATCTTACGCAAAAATTGGTTTGGGCATGTTTTAAACAGGTCTTTAATAAAAGAAAAATTTGAAGAAGCATCAACCGCGGCACTAAAAGTGTTCGATTCTGAAGAAACATATAAAAAATGTTTGGACGAATTGAAAAATATTTCTCGACCTGCTGAAGCTCAAACAGATGATTTACTTCAAGAAAAAAGAGAAAATAATACAGATCGTCTGGCTTTATCAGAAGAACAAAATTCTACATTGAATCGAGTTATTTTTTATGAAAAGGCTCTAGAATTTGCTGGATTAATTAATAGAGCATTGTCACATGCCACAACTTTACTGGATAGTCGTACTGAAAGGGATACCATAGAAGCAATAAAATTGATTGTTGCATGTAATGAATATCGAATTGAGGGTTCCGAAAAAGCTTTTCTTCGTGTTTTGGTAATGATATATGAAGGAGAAATAAAAATTCAATGTGCTGTGCGTGATGCCTTTGTAGAAGTTGTTTTCAATGCATTTGCAAGATCATCATCATCATTAACGAAAAATACAGCAAGTGCTCAAAAACTTATTACTTTTTTACGTGGTGCAACAGAAGGTGATATTAGTGCCGTTGATCGCATTTTTAGTCTTATAAAAACTAATCCATCACTTTCACGTATTATATCAGGTCATTTTATGGATGCTGTTTGGGGTATTGCAGATGGAACACTTGATCATAACGCTTCACTAACCGATAGACGTACTGCTATGCGAGTTTTTAGTCTTCTATGTAAGCACGATTGGAGAGAACTTCGTAGTAGAAAAGAAAGCGTTGTTGAATTTTTACGTTTAGATACAGTAAAAGATAATATTCTTTTGGCATATTGTTTAAAAAGTCTCGAAAGTGAATGTCAAGATCCACAGTTTCATCCTATATCAGCTAAACTTTTACCAAGTGAGAATATTATACTAGAGCAACTTGTATTTCATTTATGTAGAAGAACAACTGCAGTAAATTCCTGGTTAATTCTTGCAGATTCATCAATCAATGTTATTCATGCTCTTTGTGAAGTTCCTGCTTTAATTTATACTTACGTATTGGATTACATTGGAAAAAGGGTTGAAAATGATCCTAATGCATTAACACAATTATTCTTTGTATTGGGACGAACTGCATTAAAGCAACTTGTTGCTATAGACTCTGCTGAACGACTGCAACTAAAAAAACTTGATACAGAGGCGATGTCAAGGAGACAAACAAATGAGTTAAATAACAATGGAGATGCAGACACTATGCATAAAGAGCTTGGTCTTGGATCTCACGAATATAAGAGGCATGCCATTCAAGAGTTGGCTCAACGACGTAAGCATGCCATTATGACAGAAGGCTCTATATGGTATCGTTTTTCTAAAGATGTTGTTTTAACATGTCAGCGAAAAGCAGAAAATTCTACTGATAATATATTGGAAAGAGTTTCTGCAGTTATGGCTCTTTCTGAACTAATGGTTGTAAGTGATACTTTTTGTGAAGAAAATCTTGATCTTCTCTTTAATATTGTTTCTGATAAACGTGAGTCTTGGGTTGTAAAAACAAATACAGTTATTGCCTTGGGAGATTTGGCTTGTGTACATCCAAATCTGCTTGGTCCATATTTGAAACTTCCTACAACTGGATTTTTTAAGCTTTTAAATGATGATGATTTAAGAGTTCGTGCAGTAACTATTCAGGTATGTTCACATTTGGTCCTTGGAGAAATGCTTCGTATCCGCGATCATTTATATACAATAGTTAAGCTTGTTGCAGATCCTGATGAATCTATTGCCAATAATGCCATGACATTTGTTCAAAATTTGGCCTTGAAAGAAAAAGAGAAAACAGGAAATTTAATTCCTCCTCTAGTTGCCCAATTAAGTCAGTCTGTACCTTCAGATAGGTTTCAATTGGCAATGCGGTCGTTGCTTGAACGTGTTGAAGGTGATAAACCGACGGAGTCACTTATAGAAAGACTTTGTCAACGTTTTGAGTCTTATTCTGAACGTGGTAAGAAGAAACGTCAAATGGCACGAAATTTGGCATTTTGTCTTGGTGAACTTAATTATTCAACGGAGCGGCCCATTAAAAGAATAACTTCTGAAGCATGTTATCAGCAATACAAGCAATGGTTGCGAGATGAGGTGGTGCTAGATTGCTTTAAGAGTATTGCTAGTAAGGCTAAAAAGGTTGGACAGCGTGTTGGGAGTGAACGACGAGATAAAAGTGCCATTGAAGAGTGGGAGGCACGAATGCAGGCGGATTCTCGCTCTCTGGATGGCTGCGATAATGATGCCCGTTCCGTTGCCTCTAATGGATGTGATGAAGAGGCTGAACCGGCATCACGAAGCAGCGGAGATGCATCCGCAGGACGACGGTCGACAGGTGACAGAGAATTACCAGGAGTTGTGCCTAGAAAGGAGTGTAAACGTCGTCGACAAGTGTCAGAAACCGATTAGATGAATAACAGTATAGAGACCATTTATTATTATTTATTTATTTATTTATTTATTTATTTTATTTTATTTTATTTTATTTTTCTTGGGATCCTCTGTTTATTTTGTTTTCTTTTGATAAATCTTTGAGGATAATAGAATTTCTCTTTCCCCGTCCAGAAATTTTATTTATTTCTCTGTCAACTAGATTTCTTTTTTACTTTCTCTTTTTTTTTTGTTTTGTTTTGTCATACTTCTCCTTCTTGTGTTCCCTTTGATCTTTTTTTTTCTTCTTATTTCCATTCCTTGAAATAGTATAGGAGTATCTATATATATATATATATATATATATATATATATATATTCTCTTCTTAGCACAGATATTCAGCTTTACAAAATAGTTTGGTATATTATATATATATATATATATATATATATATATATATATATATATATATATATTTCCATTCCGTGTGTGAAGTGTAGTGTATTCAGGTGAACGTAGAATACCACAAGTCATGTCGACCACACGAATGGTGCCAGATGATTTTGAGTTTGAGAGAACGTTGGGGACTGGAGCTTTTAGTAAAGTATTGGTTGCACGTTATATTCCAACTGGTGTGCGGTATGCTGTGAAACTTATTTCAAAGCGGCAAATTCTTACTGCACCTTCAGACGAAGAAAGGAATCGTATGGCTGAAGTAGCACGAAGAGAAACACGTATGCTTTTAAAGTGTAATCACCCCAATATTATTCGTTTTCTTGCTTCTATGCAAACATCTGATGACCTTATGTACGTTACAGAATTATGTGATGGAGGTGAATTACTCCAAGCAATAAAGCTGCGTCAAAAAATTCCTCTTGATGCGGCACGTTATGTTTTAGCAGAACTTTTTTCCGCCGTCTGGTATTTACATCATGCCCCCAAACAATCTCTCCCAATTGTTCCTAATGCTCCTCTTAGGCCAATTACAATTCTCCATCGAGATATAAAGCCAGAAAATATTATGCTTATGAGTAATAAGCATATAAAACTTATTGATTTTGGTACTGCAGTGGTTTGTCAGTCTGTAGATGAACGTCCAGAAGGTGAACAAAGTAGTAAGGGTAGGGCCCAAACGTTTTGTGGAACAACCCATTATATGTCTCCAGAACTGTTGCAAGATAATTATACTTGCACTGCATCTGATTATTGGGCTTGTGGTTGTGTATTATATCATATGTTGGTGGGAAAGCGACCTTTTGAGGAACCCACAGAATATCTCCTTATAAAGAGCATTCTTGAAGAAGAACCTCAATATCCTGAGGATATGTGTAATGACGCCAAAGATCTCATATCAAAACTTCTTGAAAAAGATCCCAAAAAACGACCTACTAGAGAAGAGGTACATAAGCATCCTTTTTTTGCCAGTGTTGACTTTGATTCTCTTACAACAACTAATATAGAGCAATTTTGGATTGGGAAAAAAGAATGGGTAGATGATTCAACAGTCAACAATTGTAAAAATTGTGGGGCTGCCTTTAGGTTTTGGAGACGAAGACATCACTGCCGGATGTGTGGGAACGTATTCTGCAATTCTTGTTCATCCAAGACATGTTTGATACCAGAATCTACGTATACAGAAGCCGAAAGGGTCTGTGATAATTGCTATAATGAGATTGAAGATGCCTAATTTGTCATGGGCAACACGCAATTTTTTAGCAGTATGTCTCTAAAGAAGAGTGTTGCTTACGTTATTTTCTCAGAAGAAGAAGCAGAGAAAAAAAAAGGAACATGGGTGGGTGGGATATCTTTGTGTGATCGCATATTATATATATATTATGTATATATCTTTGTCTCTCAGTATTTGTATGTGTGGAATAAATAAATGACTACATGATAGAAATGTTTCTAATTATTTTTACATTTTTTTCTTTTTTTTTTCGTTTCGTTTCACTCTTTTCCTTTACACCAAACAAAACAAAAAAAAGCAACGGACTTACCGCATGTCGGATGATACTGACAAACAAAGAGAAAAAGAGAATATCTCATTAAGTCGTCTGCACTGGTTGATTCAGCGCAGTAAGATAGACTATAAGGGTAATCCTCCTCCCTTTGAAATCCACAAAACACAGAAATCAGTCGAGTTAGCAAAAAAGCGGGCATCAAATGAACGTGTGGGCGACGCTGAATTTTTGCCTTTTTGGCACGGCAGCTCTTCACTTGCGGAGGACGCAAGAACAAGCAAACACTTAAGAGGAGCTGACAACAGTAAGTTTCAAGAGCGAATAGATGCAAAAGAAATTAACTACTTTCATCAGAGATTAGAAAAATCCACAGGGATCCCGGAGATTGTCTCCGCGCTCTGTTGGGATTTGAAAATAAAAGACCCAAATGTCAATAAGCCTGATTACACAAAAAGTAGTGAGACAGAGACATCATATGCATTACAGAAAAGACATAACACCAAAGAATTTAGAAATCCATACCTTGCTACATTATCCCGTGAGGAGAGAGCAGCAATATATAGAGCAGATATCTTGAGTCACCCAAAATTTACAAGAGAAAGTCGAGAGTTTTGGGAGGGTGATGCTTGGTATCGTGGAACGCAACTTGTGGGACCGCTGCACGTGGCAACCGCAAAAAAATCCTCAATGCCTTCCACTAGAAATTGCATCCGTATAAAAGGTAGTGGTCGTGATTAGAAATTGGAGTTAGGTGTATCTGTTTTATTTTTGAATGCTTATTTTTGGCTAATTGAAAGTTTTTTTTTGGTTATTTATTTCTTTCCTGTGCAAACAAATATATATATACATATGTTTACTGCTAGATTTGTGATGGATTTATAAGGTGTATACCTTTTTTTTATTTGTTTTTATTTTAAAGGGTAATATTTATTATTATTATTATTATTATTATTATTATTATTATTATTATTATTATTATTATTATTATTATTATTTTTACTATTATTTTTCTTTTCTTATTCTAATTTCTCTGTGTATTATAGTCTTGTTTTTACGCTGAAAGTTGATGAGATGACAAATATTGGTAGTACTGTATGCCCTGGGGAGGCCCGACTACTAATACGGCGAAACGGCACCGCAGAGGCGATACAAAAGTTTGCTTCAATTGAATTTGAAAAGGTAAAGGATTTAATTCAAACACTTCCCTTTGCACCAATTAATCACAAGACACTGTTTGTTCCATCGGTAGCAGAATTATATGATGATGATGATGATGATGATGCCTACAATACTGATGCGGTTAATAAGGGTGATGGACCTACTGACGTTGCATGGCTTGATATTGAAACTGATAATGAAGCCGATCTTAACAGGGTTCTGTCTTTTTTCCCCCTTCATTCGTTTACAAAACAAAACATAAGGGAGAGAACAAATACCACTGAACGTGCTGAGATATTTCCATCTTGTGGATATGTCTGCATTAACGTTGCTGCCAAACAGGAGAGTAAAAATGTTATAGGTCTTGAGCAAGAGGAAACGGTGATAGTTTCCATTATAGCTTTTGATCAATTTTTACTTACGATTCACCGTAAACCTTTTACGGGAAGCGAAGATCTCATAGCACAGATGGAATCAATTTCATCTTCTTCAGCCTCAGATTCAGAGCCTGTTTCCGTCTTTGTCTGTACCCTCATTAGCAGTTTTGTAAAGGAGTATCAGAAGGAGCCATCTTCATTACTTGTGGATGTCGATAACGTGAACGAGTTGGTACTTCAAATTCAACCTTCACGCTGCGATCAGATGGATTTATTGCGACGCATTGAGGGACTGCGACATAGACTCTCGCATTTACAGGCTGCTTTTTTAGCTAAAGAGTCACTACTACTACAACTCATACTTCCAGTGATGAGGCGTATTTTTATTGCAGCTGAGCCCAGTGTTGTTGGTCGTTATCAGAGACTACTCTCTGGACTCTTGCTTTCTATTGAACGTTTACGCAAAGGCCGTGATGTGCTTAATCTTTCAAGTATGAGTCTTGTTGGTGGTGTCTCAATGCGGTTATTGCAACACTGCCATTGGATGGACTTTCTCAATCATGTCATGACACAAATGTCTTTGGTTACAATGCCAATATGCATCATTCCGGGTCTTTTCACGATGAATGTGCGTGTGCCGTTTGAGGAGAGTGAAGGTTTAACGGCTTTTCTTGTTATTACTGCCGTGACGGTACTCATTTTTTCCGCAGGAATGGCGTATCCAGTTTATGTGTACTTTCGCTATAAACCTCCTGGTGCTCTCGTGCCACCCTCACTTTCGTAGCCTAGTAGAGGAGGTAAAGGAGCAATGAAAAGAGAAACAAACAGGCAAGCAAAGGAAGAGAATGAAAAAGAAGTAAAAAAAAAGAAAAGAAGATAAGAAAAACATTAATGGGGAAAGACAAATTTTCAAAGGGATAAAAATATAAAAGCGTTAATAGGTTAACAGTATATAAGTGGACAAACTATTAGTAATAGCATTCTCATGCTCGTGTTAGCGTCACTCTTTGGAGTTAAAGTAGTAAAAGAAAAGGAGAGGAACTGCATTTCTGATCCCACTGTAAATTCTCCTTTCTGACGTGTTGATAATGAGAGGGTTATCTGATCAGAGGGTAAATAAGAAGGAAAGAGGTATAATAGTGATGGATATCGTGTATTGTTCTCTGTATGTGTTGTTTCTTTTTTTTTCCAAGTGGTTATATTTCTGCGATTGTAAAATGTGTTATTCTGTCCGCAGACCTTTTGTTGGTTTTGTTATATGTATATATATATGTATTTTTGTTATTGTTTTATCATTTAAATCTACTAAATCTCCTATTCTTATTTGTTTCTACTCTCTTAATGCTTTGAAAATATTACCCCCTAGAACTATGGATACTTCTACAGAAGAAGAAAAACTAAAGAATGATGATGTGGCCTATCTTTTAGGGAAACGTGTCGTAGGGCTATTACTTCCTGTCATGGTGACTATGCTATTTGTTTCATGGAGTGTTCTTAATCTGTCGACATTGTACGCTGGACAACATCGGTCTCCTCTTTTTGTTGTTATGGATGAGGAGAGTCAAGAGAGTGTTGCTGATAAGATCGGGTCTTCCCTGATAAATGCCTTTGTATTTGTAGGCGGTATTACAGTTGTTACATTTCTTATTGTGATACTTTACAAGTGTCACTGTAAATTTATCTTATTTGCTTGGATGTTTTTATCTGTTACTTTTGTACTTTTTGTTATGATGTGGGTTTGGCTGGATCTCATCTGTACTCGATTTCAAATACCGTATGACGTTATCACAATTGTATTTCTTCTTTGGAACATTGTTGTTGTTGGAGTCATCTCAATCTTTTATTACTCACACTTGGTTTTCGCACAGGTGTATTTCGTTGTGGCATCAATTATCATGGCATGGCTTTTGACTTTTATTCCTGAATGGACAACATGGTCATTACTCATATTTATCTCGATTTATGATGTAGTTGCTGTTTTGTGTCCGTATGGACCACTTAGATTGCTTATAAATGCCTCAATTAGTAGAAATGAGCCAATTCCTGCATTGGTGTATTCTACTTCAGATGATGCTAAATTAGCTCGCGCAAAAAGGAATAGGAGGGAACTAGAAGAAATGTACACAAATGATGTTGCTCGTACAGAGAAAAAAGGTAATTCTTCCAGAGAAAAATCTGCTAGAGTTTCTCCTGCGCTTCGCTTTTATAACTCACTGGTGTGTTTACCATTTAAACTGGGATTGGGTGATATTGTTTTTTTCAGTGTTTTGACAGGAAAAGCTATTCGTTACTCATTTATGCCATGGGTGATGTCCATCGTAGCTGTTCTAATAGGTCTCATTGGTACACTTGTTAGTTTACTGTTGTTTAAGAGTGAAAATCGAGCCCTTCCCGCCTTACCAATTTCAATATTCTGCGGTGTGGTTGTTGTCTTCCTCTCATGCTTTTTGGTTATCCCATTAGACTGGTTTGCCACCACATCAATTCTAGCACTTTGAAAAGGGAATTTTTGCTGATTATTGTTTTGTTTTATTTGTTATAATTATAATAGTAATAGAAGCTACGATGATGATGATTGTGAGGATAATTACCTATTATTGTTATTATTATTATTATTATTATTATTATTATTATTATTATTATTATTATTATTATTATTATTATTATTATTATTATTATTATTATTATTATTATTATTATTATTATTATTATTATTATTATTATTATTATTATTATTATTATTATTATTATTATTATTATTATTATCATTGATAATATTAACGACAAGACAATGTGCTTTTAAACGAATGTACTCTTCTTTCTCGGTATTTTTAGCGGCCGATAGACAAATGAAGACTATTGAGAAGACGAGTCGTCCCATGCTGTCGGAGAAACGCCGTGAGACACTCGGGTCTATGTATACACTTGTGGGCAGTCACAGTGCCGTTAAACTGTGCCGCTGGCAAAAGTCAATGATGCGTGGAAGAGGTGGATGCTATAAGTGGACAATGTATGGAATAGAGTCTCATCGCTGCATGGAGGCTACCCCAAGTATGGCTTGTGCGAATAAGTGTGTTTTCTGTTGGAGATTGAATACAAATCCCACAGCAACAGAGTGGAAATGGCAAATTGATGATCCAGAAGTTATTGTGGAAGGAATGTTATCTAGCCATAAGAATCTCATTCATGGTGTTATGGGTATGCCTGGGGTAACAGAAGAAAAATTAGATGAAGCAATGAGGCCAAAACATTGTGCACTTTCTTTAGTTGGAGAAGCTATCTTATATCCATATGTGAATAAATTGATTCATACCCTTCATTGTAAGGGAATATCGACATTTCTTGTTAACAATGGTCAGTTTCCTGATGCATTAAAGGAATTAAAACCTGTTACACAGTTATACTTGAGTGTTGATGGACCAAACAAGGAAGCAATGAAAGTTTTAGATCGGCCTGTTTTTCCTGATTTCTGGGATAGATTTAACCAGAGTATACTTCATATGAGAGAAAAGAAGGAAAGAACGGTTTTTCGTTTAACAATGATTAATGGGTTTAACATGGGTGAAGAAAATATTCCAGAATACCGAAGTATCTTTGAAACAGGTCGACCAAACTTTATTGAACTTAAACGTCTTACACCGGCATTTTCGGGAGATATGCGAACTATACTACGAATAAAAAATGTCCCATCGTGGGATCAACTTAAGTCGTACAGTAAACGATTGTGTGAGAGTATTTGTGACGGGAAAGAGTATGAAGTTGCATCATTGCACGAACACTCTGGTTGTATATTGTTAGCGCAGAAAAGATTTAGACTGGATGGTAAATGGAACACATGGATTGACTTTGATAAGTTTAACATGATGATTCTTGATCCTGTTCTTTCACCCACCATTACGGCTGACGGTTATCTGCGTCCTACGCCTGCGTGGGCACTGTCAGACTCGGAAGGGGAGGGATTTGATCCCGCACAGACGAGACACATATCGGCCAAGCGGCAGAAGTACATGGAGAAATCAGAAGCATCTGAATCTCAGCAAGAAGGAATAAAAGTGGAGAAGAGTGACAATGAAGAAAAAGAGGAAGATAAACAAGGAAAAGAAAACATACGAAGATGAAAAAACGATGATGATACTAATATATATATATATATATATATATATATATATATATATATATATATATATATTGGGTGTTTGCCTTTTGTGGTTGCGAATAAATCTAGTCCATATTGCACCAGTTGTTTTTATTTTCTCTAACTTTGTCTCTATTCTACTTGTGTGATATATATATTTTTTCTTTTCTTCTCTATCGATCTATCTATACCTCTTTCATACATACACACACACACACACACTGTTTTGGTTTACACATATTTGTATGTATATGTGTTAGATCGCAAAGTTTTTTCTTATACTGAGAAACAAAAGCAAACCGACAAACAACCAAACAAATACAATGCCATCCAAAGGCAATGAGGATTACGTCCCACCGAAGGACAAGGCCGAAGCACTCGCTGAAGAGTACGAAACTGCACACCACGAACGTGCTGGCCACAACAAGACGGCACCAAGTCACGATATCAAGCCCAAGTCAGTACGTTAATACTGTGCCTTTGTGTTGTATATCATGTTGTTTTTAAATAAAATGAAAACAACAAAAAAAAAGGAAATGTGAAGGTATAAAAAAAAGGAAAAAAGGCGAGCGAAGGGAAAAAAAATAAAGGGTTGAAAAGCTCGAAAAGAAAATTTTAGGTGTGAATGAATGATTGAATGAATGAATGAAGTAACAAAACGATAGGAATCTTTTTTTTATCTTGTTTCTGTTTTGGTTTGATTCAGGTACTCTATAATCCTTTTTGCTACTGTTTCTGTAATGAGGTGGGGTGTCTTAAAATACCCCTGTTCCTCATTTTCTATTCATATTATTAACCGTACCCATCTTTATGGGTATATGTACACTTTATTCCCCGTATGTTCGCTTGCCTTTCTTCTTCTTTTGCTTTTTTTTTTTTTTTTGCTTAAATATATTTTAATTCACAATAGAAGGAAAAAAGACTTGAGTTATGGAGGATGTTGTTGACCCTTCTGCTGAACTCATTAATGAATTGCGGGCGCTCGTGTTGAGTGATGGCGCTATGGTTCCCTTTGATGAACGTAAAGTGCGTTCCGTTGTGGCTAGCGTATTAGATTCATTCCGTCATATGGAGTCTATTTCGCGTAATCCCTATGCTGATCCATCACAACCCTTTTATGCTAGTTCTATGAAGTATTATAAAGCAAAATACTTAAGGGATAAACGTTGCCTTTTGGCGTACATCATGTGGAGACAATCACACATTACAGAAGCGTGGTGGGAAGCTAAAGATAATGCAATAACGGATGTACTTGCTCCATGTGAAGTAACATTTCTACAAGAGTATAATAATATTATGGTAGAGTACATGACATCCTTTGCCATACCTTTGGATCTTAGAGCCTTTACATGGAGACCTCCATCTGTACAACAGTTAGAGGTCCGTGGACTGGTAAACCATGTCTTTGTTTCTCCTATAAGTGGAGCGGTGATAAATCTTTACAAGGGCAAACAGATTCTTTTGGGATTTGAAGAAGCTGAAGCTCTTATTCAACAAGGTGTAGTGGAGCTCGTGGAGTAGTGTTTGCTTTATTATTTGTTAGAGTGTTTATCTGCACATATGAATAGATTTGTTTGTTAAGTTTGTTTTTTATTCCTTGACATATTGTAATATTATACCACTGCTTCTGAATAAGAGAAATTCAATCTATGATATAACATTACTTGAAATGAAACATTTTTAACCCTTTTTTTTTGGGGGGGGGGGGTATCCGTTTACCGAAATGGAATGCCACAGAATAATTATGATTATAATCATATATATATATATATATATATATGCTTCTCTCCTTTATTTACTAGTTTATAGATGTTACTTAGTGCAAATGAAGTAAGCCAAGCCGCTTTTCAGGAGGAGAATGCGCGACGGAAGGACTTCTTCACGTTGCTTTATGTTGTTGAACGACGACTTTATTCTCCAACAAATATAGAGTGGTGCCTAATGGAACATTGTTTGGATGAAATTAATTATAAATATGCAGATTTCTCGTTTCTCATGGGTTTTGTTTCGGCCCTAGCGCTCCGAAGGCGAAAAGGACGTTCTTTTATTTCCCGATATCGACTCCCTTTATACGTTGGTCTTGTAGGTTACGATACTGGTCTCCGCATGACGAATCCATGTCCTAGTGTGACCTTTTGGAATTCCGTAACACTTTTGGAAAGTCCATTAGGAGAAACAGCGCGAGTATTACATGCCCCTAATTGTTTTTACGAAGTGAATTATCGCAATCGCAACTATTCGAATATGAGTACATCCTACCTATCTTGGTTGTGGAATAGTGGCGTTTTTATCGCCAACTCACTTTTATTGAAATCACTCTTGCGGTATACCTTTGATCAGTCTAGTTGGAGACAGAGAACTGATGAGGGCACTGTAACGGGTCTCGTTCTAAACGGGCGTTTCTTCCGATGGGATTTGTTTGAAATCCGCACACATAAAAGTGAGTCATCGACGACGTACGATGTGAAGATTGCGCTGCCAAGGTTCATGGGATCACTTAGTCTTCGCCGATCCTATCGTAGTCGTGAGATGATTCTTGAACGGTCATCTTTTGGGGGGAAATTATGGTACAGTGTACATTTTGCGTTTATGCGTGTGTTGGGATTACATGGTGAGATTCGAGTTGAGTGAAAAATCCTTGTTATTCTTGTTTTTGTTAATCTTTTTTCATCGCCATTTTATTGATGCGTCAAATTAAAAAAAGAACACACGAAAGTAGGAAAAAAAAGACAAGCAAACAAACAAACAAACAAACAAGCAAACCGAATGATAATAGAAGTTTAAATAGTGCTTCTTTGTCTTGTTTTTTTTTTCGCTTACTATTTTTTTCTCTTGTACTATTGTTATTATATGTTGTATTAATTCTCCTCCTTATTCTTCCTTATTCCATTTATATATATATATTGAATTAATTGTAATCTTCCACAGGCGAGTATCGTGTTTTCCATAAACATGCGACGATGCTGCTCCTTCAGCGGCAAGGGTCCATCGCCTCTTCTCACATCTGTGTTATATGCACGGCATCACATCAACGGTTTCTCGCTCTTCGCAAAGGAGCTGCAGGAACACAAAGGAATTCTAAAGGCCAGAAGTTTCAGACACGGACGTGGCAACATGCGGGTTGTTTCGCAGTACTGGCACCAACTTGCACCGGGTCAGCGGCAGCGGTATAACGCACGGGCACGCGAGATATTGGTGTTAAAGACAAAAAACACAGATAAGGCATTTAATGATTTCAACTTATTAATGCAGTTGTTGTTTCGAACAGAGGATGTGGCAGGCGCTGGGGATGAGGCCTTCACAGCTCATATGGCAAAGAATACATTGACACGACTAAAATCTGGACAAAAGGAAAAACTCCGAAAAAAACTGCTGCCAAAGGATGTGATTGAAATTAGAAAAAAATCAGGAACCGTTTTACCTCTTTCATGGTACTTTCCACACATGCGTTATTTTGAATCATTTGTGGAAATGTTAAGAGCAGTGGCACCGACACAAAAAGCTCTTTTTATTGCAGTATCACGTGTTCTTGATATTAGCAAACGTCCTACAAAAGGGTATGTGTCATCTATTTCGAAAAAATACGATGCACTTACGGAGGAGGATAAGGATAAATTTAAACCTATTGCGGATGAAGATGCACCACTGTTTGAGAAATACTGCGCATCTCATTGTGCAACGTTTGACGTTAAACGATTTGATATTGTGCGTCTTTTCGCACAGTTTCGCGGACTCATCACAGCAAGGACTTCTCTCCCAGAACCAGAGGCGACACAGTATAGGATGCTTATGGAAGCTGATCGCTTCCGTGAGAGCTTATATTTTAAGGCATTACGTAACTTGGAGAGGGCCAAAGCAGGAAGAAGCACAGATCATGGCACCTATATTTCTCACATTCACCCAGAAGGAGTTTCTATTCCACCCCAGACGTATTCTATTAAGACTAGTATGAACGATGTTGATGTTGCCACATTACTAGCTGAAACGCGGCTTGGAAAGTCAGTGTACGATGATGTAGTTGAGAGAACGAGTTGCTTTCGTAAGGAACTGGCTAACCAACTGCTGCAGGAGACGTACTTGTCACCTGAACGCAAAACGAAACGAGAAGAAAAGAGAACCTCGAAAATAAAGAGAAACTTTGCGTGACCATTTTGAATATGCCACTCTTATCACCTGTTTTGGGTGTAGTGGTGCTGCTATTCCCTGTACATACTCCTCCTTTTTTTGTTTGTTTGTTTTTTTGAAGAACAGGACCTTTTTTTTTTTTGTTTTACACTTGTACAAGCTCAAAAAAAAAATAGATTGAGTATCGAAAGTTGCCTTGTTTTTTTTTTTTTCCTTTTTGATTACTTTGACTCTGATGTTGTATATTAAATCATGTGATGCTGATACTTTAAATTCTTCTTTTCTTTTCTTTTTCGTTTTCAGAAGTGCTGTTTTATTTTACCATCCCAAGAAAGATTCATCGCTGCAATGTTCACTCACCCACGACCTTCACCCAATCACAATGATGCATTGCATGAATCTAACCATCTTTGTGAGGCTTTCGCTATTGGTGAGTCCATTTTAGGACGATATCAACGTAATAGAAAAACTCTTTCCAGTTCTGAAAAAAAGGCATTTGCTTCACTCTTAATGAAGGCTCCCCAAGAACTTCTTTCTGAGATTATGTCCTCCATTGCCCCTGTTCCGGCCTCCACACCACATCAACAATATGACCTTTTTCCACTTATGGAGCGTACACTCATTATGGGGAAACCAATGAAAGATATTTTTCAATCTTTAAACGAAGAGCTTGGTAACGCACTTGAGTCTAGCAGGTGTCGCGTATACTACCTTGACCCTAATGATGCTTTGCTCATTGATCCAGTCTATGGGACTGCCGCCGCTGCTGATGAAACAACACCACTTGGAAAGACGGTGTCAACTGGAATGGAATGCACAATTGCAGGAACATTGTACATTCCACTTTGCCTTGATGGGACAGTAGTAGGATGCGTGGAAAGCTCATGGGGGAGTACCAGCTACCACGACAATCCCCATGCGAAGGCCATGATTCAAGTTGCCGCAAGCGCTGTTCACAACGCTATTGAAGCACAGAGAATTATCTGGAATAAAGAAAAAGCAGAAGCCATGTTGACAATGGCGACACAACTGGCTCGTGATAATCTTGATGAGGCAGTACTCGCGAATTCTATAATGAATACCGCGAAGGCACTTACAGAGAGTGATCGATGCAGTATTTTTCTTGTCAAAGGAGAAACTCTCGAGGCTCACTTTGAAGATGGCAACGTTGTCACAATTCCAGCTGGTACCGGAATTGCTGGATACGTGGCACAGACAGGTAAGACTGTGAATATTGCCGATGTGTATGCGGATGAACGGTTCAACCGTGATGTGGATAAAGCGACCGGGTACCGCACAAAGACAATACTGTGTATGCCAGTGATGTACGAAGGGACGATTGTGGCTGTCGCACAGCTGATTAACAAGCTGGACATGTTGACTGAGGGTGGTCTCAGACTCCCACGTACCTTTGGAAAGCGTGATGAAGAGCTGTTCCAGACGTTCTCCATGTTTGCTGGTGCCTCACTTCGAAATTGCCGCATCAACGAGAGTCTTGTGACTGAGAAAAAGAAGAGCGATGCTATTCTGGACGTTGTGACCCTGTTGTCGAACACGGACATCCGCGATGTGGATGGCATTGTGCGCCACGTCCTTCATGGCGCGAAGAGACTGCTGAATGCAGACCGCTCGGCGCTCTTCCTTGTAGACAAGGAGCGAAATGAGTTGTACAGCCGCTTGGCAGACAGCGTGGCGGGGAAGGAGATTCGGTTTCCGTGTGGACAAGGTATTGCTGGAACTGTGGCAGCATCTGGTGTTGGTGTTAACATCATCGACGCCTATCAGGATCCTCGCTTCAATCGTGAGGTGGACAAACAGCTTGGCTACCGCACACAGACGTTACTGTGTGAACCCATTGTGTTGAACGGGGATATCCTTGCCGTAGTGCAGCTCGTGAATAAACTGGACCATGCTGGAGAAGTGACTATTTTCACTGACAAGGACCGTGAAACATTCCACGTTTTCTCCCTTTTCGCTGGAATATCCATCAACAATTCACACCTGCTTGAATTCGCTGTAAATGCTGGTCGTGAAATGATGGAACTGAATGAACGTCGCATGTATGCAGGTGATCGTCGTGCGTCTATGCGTAGCACAAAGCGCCTTCTTGCCATTACGGACGCAGAGCGGGATGCTGTGAGGAATTATGTGCTACCCAATGTGGACATCACAGATATTAATTTTGATCTGTTCCGTGTGCGAGAAGATGCGGAAGAGCCTCTTGACGCCGCCGCTGCTGTTGCATACAGATTGTTGTTGGGAACAGGTTTGCCACAGAAGTTTCGTTGCAGTGATGAGACACTGTTAAACTTTATTATTCAGTGCCGGAAGAAGTATCGCAATGTGCCATACCATAATTTTTACCATGTTGTGGATGTGTGTCAAACTGTATATACCTTCCTATACAAGGGTAAGGCCTGTGAAAAGTTGACGGAGCTGGAATGCTTTGTACTCTTGGCAACAGCATTGGTACATGATCTTGATCACATGGGATTGAATAACAGTTTTTACCTCAAGACAGAGTCCCCACTTGGGATTCTATCAAGTGCAAGTGGCAATACATCTGTGTTGGAGGTGCACCATTGCAATCTCGCTGTTGAAATTCTTTCTGATCCTGATTCGGATGTATTTGAAGGTCTTGAGGGAGCAGATCGTACCAGTGCTTACCGTGGAATGATTGACTGCGTGCTCGCAACCGATATGGCTAAACATGGAACGGCTTTGGAACATTTTTTGGATGTTGCTGTTGAGCCGTACAAGAAGGATGATGAGAATGTACGCCGATTAACAATGGAAATTTTGCTTAAGGCTGGAGATGTTTCTAATGTAACAAAACCCTTTGATATCTCTCGTTTGTGGGCTATGGCGGTGACGGAGGAGTTCTATCGCCAAGGTGACATGGAGAAAGAGAAGGGGGTTGAGGTTCTACCCATGTTTGATCGCTCCAAGAATACTGAGCTTGCCAAGGGCCAAATTGGTTTTATTGATTTCGTTGCCGGTCCGTTTTTTAAGAAAATTGTGGATGCATGTCTGACTGATATGGCTTGGACTGTTGAGCGTGTGACTAGCAACCGTGCACAATGGGAACAAGTTTTGAAAGCTGCTACTGAAGCGAAGGAAAGAAAAAGTGATTCTCGATCTTGATCGGGATGTCGTTAATGTTTCTTTTTCTTTCCTTTTGTGTCTTCTTATAGTTCAGCATAGAGCATTTTTTTTTTTTTTCTTCATTTTCTTTTCTTTGTTGAGGGCTATGAGTGCTTTTTCAGAGGTTTCTTGAGTAGGAGTGTGGGCCCTGAAAGCAAAAGAATGTAAACGGAAATAAACGATGTATAAGTCTATCTTTTTAAAAGAAATGCGATGCCCCCTTTCAAAAACTTGAGCTTTATTTTTCCTCAGTATCAGGGAGGAAGTAAGGAAGGAATTTCTTTCTTCTTCTATTGATTGTATTCCTGTATTGTTGTTGTGATGTTTGGAAAATAAGATGCAAAGATGTGTTTATTCCCGCTTTTAGGACGTTGATTTTTTGTCCTTTGTTTTAACAGGAAGTCAACTGAAAGAATGAGTGATGATGAAGTTATGATTCCTTTGTACGCTTTTAAATTGCCTTAAGAAAAGGGAATGTGATTTGATCGCGAAACAATGACGAGCCTGTTAGATCTCTGTGGTAGTTTGCCTGCATCGTTTCATTTTTTTTTGTTTTTTTTTTGGATGGATTGTCAGTGATAAGGGTGGTAATGGTGGCGCGATTCCCTATAATGGTAAAAAGGGGTGTGTCTGCCAAGGGATGAAATGTACTTTGATACTTCCAATATGACAAGAAAAAAAGGAATTTTGTTTCTTTTTCTGCTTCCGTTTCTTTTTTTTTTTCCTTTTGAGTACCATATTCCTCTTGTGTAAAGAAGTATCACTCATTTCACAAGGTGCGCTTGGCATAAAAATAAAATGGGGGAAAATGGCGGTCGTCATCTTCTTGAGGCGTTGACACTCTGTGAGGTTATTATGGCGCGCTATAAACGTTGTGGCTTGGGACTTGATGAAACAGAGATGAAGGCCTTTCGTGCGCTAAATGAACGATATAATGATATCACAACAACAACTCATGAGGGTCTTGCAGGAACAATAAGAAAAGAAAAAACTATAGACTCGGAACCAGTTGTGCCTCTTATTGGAGAGCCATTTCAAACACCCATTGAATCCATTATTAATTTGATGGATAAGTGTATTGACTTGAGTCTTCCCATTAAAGAGATTCTGGCACGGCTTAATGAGCAACTTTCATCTGTCCTTCGTGCCAGCCACACACATACCTACTATCTTGATCCTGGCGATATGCTTTTGGTGGATCCCTTGAACGGAGTAGCTGCGCCATATGATGAAAGTACACCACTTGGAAAGACGGTGTCAACTGGAATGGAATGCACAATTGCAGGAACATTGTACATTCCACTAAGGCACAATAACAAGGTTTTGGGGTGTGTGGAAAGTCCTCATGGGAGAACTGACTACCACAGTCATCCATTACTCGCAAGTGCCCTGCGTGTGGCTGGTATCGCATTGCACAACGCTATTGAAGCAGAAAGACTTCACTGGAATAAGGAAAAAGCAGAAGCCATGTTGACAATGGCGACACAACTGGCTCGTGATAATCTTGATGAGGCAGTACTCGCGAATTCTATAATGAATACCGCGAAGGCACTTACAGAGAGTGATCGATGCAGTATTTTTCTTGTCAAAGGAGAAACTCTCGAGGCTCACTTTGAAGATGGCAACGTTGTCACAATTCCAGCTGGTACCGGAATTGCTGGATACGTGGCACAGACAGGTAAGACTGTGAATATTGCCGATGTGTATGCGGATGAACGGTTCAACCGTGATGTGGATAAAGCGACCGGGTACCGCACAAAGACAATACTGTGTATGCCAGTGATGTACGAAGGGACGATTGTGGCTGTCGCACAGCTGATTAACAAGCTGGACATGTTGACTGAGGGTGGTCTCAGACTCCCACGTACCTTTGGAAAGCGTGATGAAGAGCTGTTCCAGACGTTCTCCATGTTTGCTGGTGCCTCACTTCGAAATTGCCGCATCAACGAGAGTCTTGTGACTGAGAAAAAGAAGAGCGATGCTATTCTGGACGTTGTGACCCTGTTGTCGAACACGGACATCCGCGATGTGGATGGCATTGTGCGCCACGTCCTTCATGGCGCGAAGAGACTGCTGAATGCAGACCGCTCGGCGCTCTTCCTTGTAGACAAGGAGCGAAATGAGTTGTACAGCCGCTTGGCAGACAACGTGGCGGGGAAGGAGATTCGGTTTCCGTGTGGACAAGGTATTGCTGGAACTGTGGCAGCATCTGGTGTTGGTGTTAACATCATCGACGCCTATCAGGATCCTCGCTTCAATCGTGAGGTGGACAAACAGCTTGGCTACCGCACACAGACGTTACTGTGTGAACCCATTGTGTTGAACGGGGATATCCTTGCCGTAGTGCAGCTCGTGAATAAACTGGACCATGCTGGAGAAGTGACTATTTTCACTGACAAGGACCGTGAAACATTCCACGTTTTCTCCCTTTTCGCTGGAATATCCATCAACAATTCACACCTGCTTGAATTCGCTGTAAATGCTGGTCGTGAAATGATGGAACTGAATGAACGTCGCATGTATGCAGGTGATCATCGTGCGTCTATGCGTAGCACAAAGCGCCTTCTTGCCATTACGGACGCAGAGCGGGATGCTGTGAGGAATTATGTGCTACCCAATGTGGACATCACAGATATTAATTTTGATCTGTTCCGTGTGCGAGAAGATGCGGAAGAGCCTCTTGACGCCGCCGCTGCTGTTGCATACAGATTGTTGTTGGGAACAGGTTTGCCACAGAAGTTTCGTTGCAGTGATGAGACACTGTTAAACTTTATTATTCAGTGCCGGAAGAAGTATCGCAATGTGCCATACCATAATTTTTACCATGTTGTGGATGTGTGTCAAACTGTATATACCTTCCTATACAAGGGTAAGGCCTGTGAAAAGTTGACGGAGCTGGAATGCTTTGTACTCTTGGCAACAGCATTGGTACATGATCTTGATCACATGGGATTGAATAACAGTTTTTACCTCAAGACAGAGTCCCCACTTGGGATTCTATCAAGTGCAAGTGGCAATAC
This sequence comes from Trypanosoma melophagium, assembly GCF_022059095.1. Taxonomy (NCBI): domain Eukaryota; phylum Euglenozoa; class Kinetoplastea; order Trypanosomatida; family Trypanosomatidae; genus Trypanosoma; species Trypanosoma melophagium. The sequence goes on along the minus strand of NW_027125138.1, from coordinate 483,532 downwards.
ATCTGTGTTGGAGGTGCACCATTGCAATCTCGCTGTTGAAATTCTTTCTGATCCTGATTCGGATGTATTTGAAGGTCTTGAGGGAGCAGATCGTACCAGTGCTTACCGTGGAATGATTGACTGCGTGCTCGCAACCGATATGGCTAAACACAATGAGCTACTTAATCTGTTTTTGACAGCAATGGAACGACCTTATGATATTAATAATGGAAATAGTAGGCAACTGGTTATGGATGTAATAATGAAGGCTGGAGATGTTTCTAATGTAACAAAACCCTTTGATATCTCTCGTTTGTGGGCTATGGCGGTGACGGAGGAGTTCTATCGCCAAGGTGACATGGAGAAAGAGAAGGGGGTTGAGGTTCTACCCATGTTTGATCGCTCCAAGAATACTGAGCTTGCCAAGGGCCAAATTGGTTTTATTGATTTCGTTGCCGGTCCGTTTTTTAAGAAAATTGTGGATGCATGTCTGACTGATATGGCTTGGACTGTTGAGCGTGTGACTAGCAACCGTGCACAATGGGAACGGACCCTGGCTGTTCGACCTGCTTCAATTGGGAGCAGCTGATGTATTGATACAGCAATTACTAGATTGAAATATGTATAATTGTGATACTGGAAGTTTTTTGTTGGTTTTGATTCTTTTTTTTTTTTTTTGTACTTAAAAATTGTATTGGGAAATCTTTTTTAGCTTTGCTGAGAGAGTTTGCGATAAAATTTTTTCTGTGTGCAGATTTTTTTTTTATTATTGGTATTTTCCCTCAGGCTTTATGGTAATCTGATGGTGGTGATACAACACTTTAGTGTTTTTGCCTCATGATATCATTGATTTCTAATTCTTAAAAAAATATATAGATCTTACTATATATATGTATGTACGTTTGTATGCGTACACATGTTCTGTTCGCTTGTGAGATTTGATTTTTCTGTATTTTACTTTGTTTTGTTTTCCCTTGTTTTTTTTTTTTTGCAGGACAAGTTTTTTCTCTCGTTTCGCTTAAGGGCACCACAATGACATCTGAGATAAGTGAAAAGGCCTTCCCTCTCGCCGGCGACCGCCTGACACAGACAATCCTTGATCTAGTGCAGGAGGCCAGCAACGCCAAGATGATTAAGAAGGGCGCAAACGAGGCTACAAAGGCCCTCAACCGCGGCATTGCCGATCTGATCGTTCTTGCTGGAGACACAAAGCCAATTGAGATTCTCCTTCACCTTCCGCTGCTCTGCGAGGATAAGAACGTGCCCTACGTGTTCCTCCCCTCAAAGGCAGCGTTAGGTCGGGCAGCACAGGTCTCCCGCAACGCTGTGGCTCTCGCAATTCTACAGGCAGAAAACAGCCCCATTTCGTCCAAGGTACAGGCTGTGAAGCTGGAGATTGAGCGGCTGCTCTAGGTGGTCGGGTAGTGTAAGAGCCGACGAAACGCCCTGCTTGAGAAAAAAAATCAAGAGTACCACGTACCTATTTTTTAAATGAAATATTGTTAAAGTGAAGAGAAAAGAAAAAGAAAAAAAAAGAAAAACAGAAAAGAAAATGAAGGAGACAACAAGGGACAATTGTGAAAGAGATCTTTAATAAAAAAGGAGTCTTTGCACAAGTTCAATGAAGATGAAAGCAGATAGTTAAAAAAAAATATGTCCCTCGAAAACGTTTTAAGGCATTCCCCCAATTTTCACTCCTTTGATTCCATTTTTTTTTTTTCTACTTAATTGTTACACATAATTCTTTATTTGACTGTTATTCTTAGAAAAGAAAAAAAGAACAAATGAGTATTTGCTTTCTTTTTTCGTTTTGCTTTTGTCTTTCTTTTTTCTTTTTTCTTTTTTGCTTCCATAAATTAGTAACAGGAAGAGCTCTTGGTGCAGTGATGTCAGGTCAGTGCGTTGCCAAGTGCGAAGGCTACAGCTCATTGCGAACCGAGTGCGCGCGTGATCCATGCTTGGGGGAGGGCATGTGTAAAATAGTTGATTCAAGCATTAGTAATTGTGCCGAGTGGTGCTGTGAAGGACGGGGCGGATACGTATTTTTCGTTGTTTTATTTTTCTGTGCGGGTACGTGCGCATTGTTTTCCATGTACTATCTTTGGAGGCTCCATCAGGCAAATGTGGCTGCAGGAGTTGTCACTGAAGAAGGTGAGAAGATTGAAATGTCGCCTGAACAAGATGAAAATTCTGGGGCAGTGCAACAACGGCGTAAACGGCGTGTGGTCACAGTTGACCCAGAACTATTTAAAGCCATTGGTGTTACACCACCAGTAGAAGATAGGTCAGGTTTTTCTGCTAATCAAAGATAGCGTAGTAGTGATGGTAACGTGTCATTTTGCGTCTTTTTTTTTTCAGTTTTGAGTGGAATTACATCTTTCACTATTAAATATTATTTTTGGTTTTTGTTGTTGTTGGTTTGTTTTCTTTTGTTTTGATTCACCGTTTTTTTTTTTTTTTCCCCTGTCGTTTTTCTATCTTTGTTAGATCTTCTTTCTCTTCTTCATAAGCTAAGTATTAATTGTCAAGCTGATTTGAAATGGCTATGACAGGCGCATCTTCTCCTGGGAAAGTGCTGATCCTTGGTGGATATATCATTGTTGAAGGACACAATGTTGGGATATCTATTGGCACTACAGCGCGCTTTGAGACACGGGTGGTATCGGAGCAAAACTCACCGGATGAGAAGTGTCGCGTGCAATTTTTTTCACCACAATTCAAGAAAGAATATATATTTGAATGTACCGTGAAAGATGGGGCTGAGCCAATTGTATTAGTTACACAAATTGAAGGATCCTCATCTCCTTTCCTTTACTACAGTGTCCTCTATGCAGTTGCTGCAGTTGTGTCGCAAGGTGGTGATATTCGAAAAACTGTTACTTTAGAATTGCTTGCCGATAATGACTTTTACAGCCAGAGAAACTACCTAGAAGCAGAAGGTAGACAAGTGACGGTAGCCAATTTGCGTACACTGCCACATCATCTGCCTCTTGTAGGGGATGTATCCAAGACAGGATTGGGATCATCTGCTGCTATGACAACTAGCGCAGTGGCATGTTTGTATAGCTTTCTTAGAAGTATTGATTTTAATGATTCGAAAGAATTGGAACTTATCCACCGTACGGCCCAGATTGCTCACAGCGTAGCACAAGGTAAAATTGGAAGTGGATTTGATGTCTACACTGCAACCTATGGTACATGTCTGTATCGACGTTTCCCAGCTCAGTGCATTGAAAAGATTATGAACGGTACCGAACCTCCAAAAAGTGTTGGAGTTATAAATTTTTCAGATTGTATAAACCTTGAGAAGGAATGGGTTGAACGTGTTCCATTCCGATTACCATTAGGGTTAAAACTTGTGCTTGGAGATGTGCACCAGGGAGGTACGGGTACACCAGGGATGGTATCTAAAGTGATGGCATGGAGAAAGTCTGTTGCAAACAATCCAGAAAGCCTTTGGAATCTTCTTTCTGAAAATAATGAAAACTATGTTAAAAGTCTTCGTTTACTAATAAGCGATGCAGAAGAAAAACCGAAACAATATATGGATGCTGTGGAAACCTTGAAACATGTGGTAATAGCTCAGCATACACCTAAAAATGAATCAGAACGACTTTGGATTGAAGCGGCTACATTAGCTAGTAAAAGTCGACGTTATTTACGTGAAATGGGACATGCTGCCTCTGTGGAAATTGAACCCAATGTATTGAGTACCTTGTTGGATGCTACTTTTGCAATTCCAGGTGTTTTTGCAGTAGGTTGCCCTGGTGCAGGCGGTTATGATGCTGTGTTTGCCTTGGTGATAGGTGACGAGACATGTGCCGTAATTGAGGAATTCTGGGAACGATATGAGAATATACATATTTGTCCACTGATGGTACGTGAAGATGCGAAAGGTCTCATTTTTTCGTAGGAGTCGCTGGCTTTTTGTACTCTCTCTCTCTCTCTCTATCTATATGTATCTATATATATATATATCTTTTGTGGGTTTTTTTTTATGTTTTAAGTAAGAGGGAAGATGAGGGAGTTTACATGTGATTTTCTTTTTTCTTTCTTCAGGTCATATATATATATATATATATATATATATATATATATATATATATATGGTTTCTCAGAGTTTTTGCTTTTTCTTTTTTTTCTTTATAATATAATTGCTTATTTGTTGTTTATCGTACATCGTCTTTTTTCCCCTTTTTTTTTTTTGATTTTTTCTTTTTTATTCTTGTTGGTTCTGTTCTAGTTAGCATCAACGTGATAGGAGGGTAAAGCATAATATAAACAGGGTAACCATGCTTGAGGCTCAAGTTCAGCAAGCCAATTTATGGAAGCGACTCGTTGAGTGCATTAACGGTCTTGTGAATGAGGCAAATTTTGATTGCAACCCTGGTGGTCTTTCTATTCAAGCGATGGACACCAGTCACGTTGCTCTTGTGCACATGCTTCTTCGTGATGACTGCTTCACAAAGTACCAGTGCGAGCGCAACAGCATTCTTGGCCTCAATCTTGCCTCCCTGTCTAAGGTTCTGAAAATTATTGAGGCTTCCGACAGCCTAACGCTGCGCCACGAGGACGACTGCGATGTGGTCACCCTCACCTCCGAAAACGTCGACCGGAGTCGTAAGTGTGAGTACCAGCTAAAGCTGCTGGAAATCGAGGCGGAGGCGATGTGCATTCCGCAGCTGGACTACAAAGCCACCGTGACGCTGAGCTCGCAGGAGTTTGCGAAGATTGTGCGGGACATGACGGTCTTTGGCGAGACGGTGACGATTGAGATTGGGCGGGAGGGCGTCAAGTTCAGCTCCGCCGGGGACGTTGGGGAGGGCTACGCCTTCCTGCGGTCCGTGGGCGTCCCGGGGGCCCCGGCCGGCCGGAAGGCGGAAGTGAAGGCGGAGGAGGACGAGGACGGGGGGGCCGGCGGGCGGGGAAAGACGGAGGCGAAGGCCGTCGGCGTCGAGGTGCGCATGGACGAGCCTATCACTCTCTCCTTCGCACTGCGCTTTATGAATATCTTTGCAAAGGGAGCCACACTCAGTGATCGCGTCTCACTCAACTTTGCAAAGGGCAGTCCGTGTATGGTGGAGTTCAGCATCGATCAGGTGGGTTATCTGCGCTACTACCTCGCACCAAAGGTAGATGACGAGGAGTAGTCAAGGGCTTTCTCCCACGTCTCCAGCATTGATACACTGTACCGTAGCAAATCGCATACAGAACAGGCGAGAGTGATAGGGATACAGGGGAAGAAGAAGCAAGAAAGAAAGTAGAATGGGACAAAAGAAAAGAAAAAAAAAAGAAAAAGACAATGAAAAGTAAAGGAAGAAAAAAAGAAGGATAAAAACGAAAAAAGTAAAAGGGGAGGGGGGTTGTACTTATTCCCCTCCATTATCATGATACATTCCATAGAGGAGGAGTAGGGAAAATGAACGTGTGTGTGTGTCTGCACACGCATACACACGCAGAGAAGTCCTGTTCATGCATCACATGATTGTAAAATAAAGCATACAGGGTAAGTGGATTTCCCTATGTTGCTTTTTTTTTTTTCTTTCTTGTGTTTCCTCTACCCTCATAATATTTAATAAGAAACAAAAAAGGAAACATCTTCTTGTTTCACTCTTTTCATTGATTTTGTTTGCTTTACTATCTCTATATTCTTAAAAGAAAAGATCTGTTTTTTTAAGATCGTACCTTGTGTCATGACATTTAAGCATCATGATGCTTTGGATGAAAAAAGGAAAAAAGAAAAAGAAAATAATGATAAGAGTATTACTGTTTGTTGCTCTTGGTAATGGTTACGAAGTGCTAATATATCCTTTTTGCGTTTTTTCTCCCTATTTCTTTTTTCTTTTTTTTTTTTGCTGCTGTTGCTCTACCCCAACCTGGTTTTGTTGTATTGAAATTAATTACGCGCACATACACACAGAATACAACTAACTCAAGAACGTTTCGTCGTTTTTCAACGTTGTTTCGTAAGAAGATGTCAGCTGCTGTTGTTGCTACTGCTGCTGAGCCTGTACTGGAGGTGAAAAAGGACCTTCGTCTACTGCAGACAGGTCGGCCAGTGCAAGGATGCACCAACACACCAGAACTTTTGGAAAAGCACAATGTCATCACGGAGGGGAAACCGTACTTTCGATTCCCTCCTGAGCCTAATGGTTTTTTGCATATTGGTCACGCAAAGAGTATGAACTTGAATTTTGGCTGCGCTGTTTCCCACGGTGGGAAGTGTTACCTGCGCTACGATGACACCAATCCAGAGACGGAGGAACAAGTATATATTGATGCTATTGCAGAGATGGTGCGATGGATGGGATGGAAACCAGACTGGATTACCTTTTCTTCTGACTACTTTCAACAATTATATGACTTTGCAATTCATCTTATTAAGGATGGCAAAGCCTATGTTGATCATTCTACTGCTGATGAAATAAAGAAACAACGAGAAAATCGTGAAGAAAGTAAGTGGCGTAATCGTCCTGTAGAAGAAAATCTCCTTCATTTCGACTATATGAGGCAGGGGAGATATGCAGAAGGTGAAGCCACATTACGGGTAAAGATTGATATGAAGAGTGATAACCCAAATATGCGTGATTTTATCGCATACCGTGTGAAGTATTCTGCCCACCCACACAGCAAAGAAAAGTGGTGTATCTATCCCAGTTATGACTACACACACTGTCTTATTGATAGTATTGAAAATATTGATTACAGTTTGTGCACACTGGAGTTTGAAACACGACGAGAAAGTTATTTTTGGTTACTTGAACAGTTAAATCTCTGGAGACCACATGTCTGGGAGTTTAGCCGTCTTAATGTAACAGGATCATTACTTTCGAAACGTAAGATAAATGTACTGGTAAAGAAAGGCATCGTTCGTGGATTTGATGATCCGCGTCTTTTAACACTGGCGGGTATGCGCCGACGTGGATATACACCAGAAGCTATTAATCGTTTTTGTGATCTTGTGGGTATAACACGTTCAATGAATGTTATTCAAGTTTCTATGCTGGAACACGTACTACGAGAGGATCTTGATGAGCGTACTAATCGTCGTCTTATGATTGTGGATCCCATTAAGGTCGTTATTGATAATTGGGATGGTGAAAAGGAAGTTGAGTGTCCCAATCACCCTCGTTGTGAAGAGCGTGGATTACGAAAAGTAAAATTCACCAAAACGTTTTACATTGATCGCAGTGACTTCCGTACGGAGGATAACAATAGCAAGTTTTATGGTCTGGCGCCTGGTCCACGGGCTGTTGGATTAAAGTACAGCGGAAATATCTTCTGCCGCAGCTACGAGTGCGATGCGGCGGGGCAACCATCACTTATTCACGTTGAGGTGGACTTTGAGCGAGCTGTGAAACCAAAGACAAATATCAGTTGGGTAAGTGAGGCAAATGCAGTGCCTGTGGAATTCCGTCTCTACACTTATCTGCTTAAGGACGATCGCGCAGCCATTGATCCCGAGTTCCTAAAGTACATTAACACCGACAGTGAACAGATTGTGCAGGGCTACGCAGAACCGGCAGTACGTGAAGCGAAGGTGTTTGAATCCATGCAGGCAGAGCGCTTCGGGTACTTTGTTGTAGACCCCGACACGTGTGCTGAGCGTCTCGTCATGAACAGAGTGCTAACACTCAAGGAGGACAAGGAGAAGAGTTCCAACAACAACAACAACAAGAATAAAGGGAAGTAGGGTAATACATTAATGGAGCATTGTTTTGGTTATTATTATTATTATCCTTCTATGCTCTATCTATCTATTTCTTTCCCCTTTTCATCACTTACGAAACAATATATATATATATATATATATATATATGTTTCTGTTTTGTGTTTAACGAAGCAAGACACAGTAACAGGAATAACATAATAGCTTCCTTCCTGGACGTGTTCTTGTTTAGATACGTAGTTGTTTTTACATGTTACTCAATTTGTGCTCTTTTTTTTTCTTCTATTGTTATTATTGCTATTAATATTGTTATTATGTACTTTGCTTTTTTTTTTTTTTTTTGCACCTCCACTTATTTGTTTTTTCTATTTTTCTTCTTCTTGTCTTTCTTACTGTGTGTGTGTTATATGCACTACTTTAAATAATACATCTATTTCACGAAGGAAATCTTTTAACAGGGTGACACAGAAGTATGCCCATGGCGCCAGCTGCAGATGCGACTCTATCCTCTACCTCAACGGAAGATGAAAAGATGAAAGATTACGTGAAGGTCTTGAGAGATTTACCAGACGGTTTAGCTCATGCAACAAGTGCAATGCAAGCGCGATTTGCCAATGAGTATGATCCGTTGTATGATAAACCGTATACTCGTTATGAACTCAATACTGGACGGTACCTGAATGAGGAACTCTGTCATCTTCTTGAGGATGACCGGCGCTCTCAGACAAAGCACCATTTGCAGACTAATAAAACAGACAAGGCATATTTACTTGCACTTCTTGCACACAATTCAATTCTGCGCTCTAAGGAATGAAAAAATACGCTTATTTTTGCAAATATAAACGTAGTTCTATACATTGAAGTTTCTTTGTGCTGAGTCTCTGACCTTTTTTTCGCAAAAAGGAAAAATATATATATATATATATATATATATATATGGATAGATATATCATATTCCATTTGTCTTTGGTGACTCTTTTTTTTTAAAAAAAAACAAAGAGGAAGTTATATACTTTCTTTCCTTTCTTTCATTCATTCTAAACTATATATATTATTTCAAATTTGATACCATTTTTTTTATATATCCTTGAGTTCTTTTATGAATTTGTGTAATTATTTTAAATTATTTATTTTTCTTGCCGGGTTATTTTTTCCCAAAACGAATCACCGTTGCTCTTTCCCTTTTTCTACTCCTTCTGTATATTGAGTGTCTTGAAGCTCCCTGATTCTTTTTGCTATTATTTTTTTTTTTCCCCTCCCTAATTCCCTTTACTCTGAGTCTCCTGTTCAAGGGCTTGTGGGGTTGTAACAACAACAAGAAAAGAAGGAAATCATTAGTAGACATCGCAGCAGTAACTCCACTCCAATTTACTGTAGTAAAATAAAATAAGGGAAATAAAAGGATAAAGGAGGAAAGGGGTAATGAGTAAACGTCAGCGTGGATCCGATGAGGCTGCTGTACGAAAAGCCATCGAACTGATTTGCCAACGCCCTGCAAAAGTGGAAGAAGTGGAGTCAGCCTCATTAACACCTCTGGAAAAACAAGTAGTGCAACTAAAGGAATCTGTCCCAGTAGATGCATTGTTGTTAGTGGCATGTGGTTATAGAGTTAAATTCTACGGACGTGATAGTCATGTGGCGAGTCGTCGTTTGGGTATTATGTGTATCCCAACAACGCCGTTTGAGTATAGTAGTATTCCTTATGTTCGAGTAAATCTGTACATTCACCGACTTGTGGCTATGGGGTATCGTGTGGCCTTTGCTGATCAGGAGAATGCGTCCATTCGAGCGTCTAATGGGAATTCAAAAGGCATTTTCACGCGAGAGATTTCACGTGTGTACAGTCGAGGAACACTTTTACCATCGGAGGTGATTGGGGATTCCACTTCTACTGCTATTGCCTCTTCTGCAGCAATGGATACATCAGATCAGACAGATGGGATTACTGGGGAAGAGGAGGAGACACATACATCGGATGTACCTTTTACTTCACCAAAGGAAGAATCATCAGAGTTGTTTATGTGTTTTTTACGAATCCTTTCTTCATCATTGTCATTATCATCACAAGAACATGTTGCAATGGAAATTAAACTTGTTAGTTTTGTCACGTATTCCATTTCTTGTCATCAAGTCACATCCGAGGCAGAATTATTGGATGTATTGCACCGTCACGATGTTGTAGAAGTTGTTGTTTTTTCTGAGAGTTGTACAAAAAGAGAAGGTAATAATGTTAACTCGTCTCTTCTAGAATATTTACCGGAGGGTTATGTTTCGGCTCTAAATACTGTTCTTCCACTGCATTTTGGTCCAACTTGTAATGGGGAAGAAGATAGTTGTTCAGTGACTGTGTGCATAGAGAAAGGTTCTGGTACTATGGATGAGTTAATTGCAAGATACCTCGTACCATATAAACTTGATAAAGTTTATGAAAAAATGTGCTCTTCTTGCAATGAATCATCATTATCATCATCACATAGTAATAATAATAATAATAATAATAATGAAAACGATGGTGGTAATAATAATGATGATATTCATAACAGTAATAAAAAAATGGAACTACCAGGAAGTACATTAAGTGCACTGGATGTTTTTTATAGCAGTATCGGTACCAAAGGTTCTCTGTTAGATTTACTTGATCACAATCTTACTGTACCTGGTGTACGACGATTGCGTATGTGGCTTGCAGCCCCACCATGTGACTTGAGTACTATCTTCTCTAGAAGAGATGCAGTGTCCTTCTTGTTACAAGGCAAAGATGGGAATACTATAATGAAACTACTAAGAGAGTGTGCAAAGTTTGGTGATATTGAGGCAACATTAGGAAAAATTCAATCTAAAAGATGTACCGTCGCAGAATACCTTCATTTATTGCGAGCGGTGGCGACCACACACCAACTTGCTGGTAATATTCTTTCTGAATCGCATGAAGAGATGAACAAACTTATTCAAAAATTATTACAAAGTGTTACTTCTGTAGATACAAATGAGTTTTTAAAGTCTTGTCAGTATGAAATTGAATCTCAGGCTACCACTCCGTTAGAGTATTTTACAACCTCTAATGTTTCTATTCCAACGGCTATGCAAACTCATGTGAAGGTTCGTGATGACGCACTTTGTTCTCTTGATGAAGAACTAGAAAGAATCCGTCAAATATTACATATACCAACATTGGAATATCGTTCAATAGCAGGAACTTCTTTTATTATTGATGTACCACAAGCCAAATGTGATCGTGCCCCAAAAGATTGGTTAGTGTTAACGAGAACAAAGAGTCATGTACGATTTCATACTCCTAATATTATTAATCTTAACATAGAACTTTCTTCTGCAAAGGAACGTCTTCTTATTGCAGCCAATGAGGCATGGCAGGAAAAACAAGAAGAAATTGTGAATTCAAGAAAAATTTTAAATATCTTTCAAAATGTCATCAATGTTGTCGCAACTCTTGATGCTCTTCATTCTCTTTCTGTAACATCGTCTGCTCCTGGATATATTGCCCCTGAATTGTCAGAAAAGACACCCTATCTCTCCATTACAGATGGTCGTCACCCTGTACTGGACAAGATCATGCGTGGAGGTTATGTGGGTTGTAGTCTGCGCTTGTCAAGAGGCGGTGCGTGGATATTAACGGGTCCTAACATGGGCGGTAAATCTGCACTGATGCGAATGGTTGGTGTGTTTGTTGTGATGGCACAATTGGGATGTTATGTTCCCGCAACGGCAGCGCAACTGCCAGTCTTCACGGCGGTCTATTGCCGCATGGGTGCAAGTGATTCACTGCTGGAAGGGGCCTCGACGTTTCTGAAGGAAATGGAGGAGACGAGTCGTATTCTCCGATCACCGCGGGTATCATCTTCATTGGTGTTGATGGATGAAGTTGGGCGAGGAACGAGTAGTTTTGACGGTATCGCAGTGGCGGCGGCAACGCTGGAGTATCTTCTTCAGCAAAAGGCCACTACACTATTTGTAACACACTATTCGCATCTTTGTGAACCTTACGTGGATGGTGCATCAGGGGAACACGTGGATTGCTATTACATGGGCTTCCGCGAGGAAATCAACAACAAGAAGGATATCGATAACGATGATAATGAAAGCCATAAGGAGAACGGGGAAAACGGAACTAATGGTAATAAGAATACGACGATAGATGCGTCAAACTTAGTGTTTACGTATCAACCAACACGGGGAATTACACCATCAAGTTTTGGAGTGCGAGTGGCGCAGATGGCAGGACTTCCTCCTGCTGTTGTGGCAGAGGCACAACGATTAAGTGTACTGCAGGAGAGGGAACAGACAACACGTGTGGCTTTAATGAAACTACGACAGTTCGTTACCGACTCATCTTTTTAAAGGCATGCACGAAACACAGAAGAAAAAGAAGAAAAAAGAAAAAAAGAAGGTATTTCTCTTTCCTCTGCGTATTTTGTTTCCCTCTCTATTTTTGTTCTGGTCTTGCTTTCTTCTTATTCTTTCTCTTTTGCTATATTTATATTTATTTGTTTATTTATTTATTTATTTATTATTATTATTATTATTATTATTATTATATCTCCTCCTTCGGGGGAATTTTCATTTGGGGGGGGGGGGTTGTATATGTATGTGTCTTTGACTTGGTTTGTTTCTTTTTTCTTATATTTTCTACTTATGCTGAGTATAAATCGTGAAGAAGGGATCTTAGAAGAAAAACAAAACATGATCTCAGCTTATACATACATATTTCTTAGTTTTCTTTCACTGATTTTGTTTTTTCTGGACTATGCATATGCGTACCGTGAGTATTTTACAACAGTGGTGGAGTTGACCAATTCACCCGCGTTTCGTCTTATGTGCGTCAATGGCTTTGTTGCCTTAACTGTTCTCCTTTGGCGTGTCAGTCGCAAGGTATTCTTTGGTACATTAAACCCTGAGGAGAATGAGGTAGTAAGCCGTAAACTTCCGTTTTACGTGATGGAGTGTCTTGTAGTTCCATTTTACTTTGAGAGTAGCATCTTTAATCGAGTTGGCGTTATCTCATTATTAACTGTGGTGTGTGGTATGCTACATCGTGTTGCACAGGAACGTGTGACGACGTTACACATCACGGAGTCCCCTGCAGTTCGAAAACGTATGTTATGGGGATTGGGGCTTTTCTTTCTTATAGCTATGCCGCTTGATGTATATGTGGTGTTTGATCTTCTCTCGAATACCGGCTGGCGGTATGAGAAACAAGTGGGCCTGTACCACTCTATTGCACTTTTATACACACAGTTTGCCATTTCTAGTGTTAGGATTGTTGTGCGAATCCTCTTCTCAGAGGTGATTGGTGTGGAAAACCACAGTGGACTCGCATTTTATGTGGAATCATTTTTCTCAATTTCAAAGAGTATTGTTATTTTTGTCGCCTTCACGTATGTATCTACAGTAGCTCAGGTGCCTATCCCACTTGTGCGGTTGTTGGTTCACCATATCATTAGTTTCTGCGATAAACTCCGACGACTCGTACGTTATTGGTCTCTCATGCGGTTTCTACGCTCTATAAAGAACGCCACAGCAGAAGACATTGCCCGTGACCCACGCTGCTCTATTTGTCATGATGATATGACACCCCAGCAGGAGTGTAAGTGTCTCCCATGCACACACTGTTATCACCTCTCGTGTCTGCGGCCGTGGTTTGAGAAAATGTCGACGTGTCCGTGCTGCAGAACAGACTTACTGCGTTCCTCGAACAACACAGCAGCAATGCGAAATAATAATAATAATAATAATAATAATAATAATAATAATAATAATACGCCTGCCGCACTGCTACCACGGGAAGGAGGGGCGAGAGTGAACCCACACGTGGATCCTATACCAGAACCGTGGCAACCACCGAATGAAGAGGAGATGCGTCGATCATACGAACAGTATCGCGAAATGTTTGGGGTTGGGCGACAGCGTAGGGAAGGTCGTACGACATCTGTTGATCAACAACCACAACAACAGCAACCACAAGAACATGGGCAACGTGTTCGCATAATAGGATTAGGCACACATGGAACGTTTGGAGTGAGTCGGGAGGAAGCTGTGGCACTTCGAGCTGCTGCTGCTGCTGCAAGATCTACATTTCCCGCATCAGCGGGAGAACGTGGGGAAGGAGGAGATGGTGGGGCAGCAAGAACAACAAAAACAACGTGTAGTGATGAGGGTAAAACAATGCAGCATCTGGGATCACGGGATCTCCAGCGCTTAGAAGCTTACAAAGCATATGAGGAGGCTGTGAAAGCTGCATCGGATTTACTTCACCAGCGATTGCGAGCTATTGATACTGCTATGAATGAAGATGATACTACGACTTGAAGAAGGAAGAAAATAGGTTTATATGTTTCTCTCCCTTTTGTGCGACGTACAATTATATATATATATATATATATATATATATATATATATAATATATGTGTTTCTAGTTCTCTTTTTTTCCTCTCTTGGTCGTTGTCGCTGATACCTCTAGAATTCCCCTTACAATGTTTTTAGGGCTAGCGTTTTTTATTTAGGGTTCACTGTGGTACTTTTTCTTAAATTTTATTGTCGTTCTTTGTGTTACGATCAGTAATAAGACCTCAAGTAAAACTCCTCATGCACCTGAAAAGTGGTAATTTTATGGTGGAGAAAAAAAGAAGGGGATTGAAACCAGATGAAAATCGAAGTAGAAACCGAATTATATTGCTCTTTCCCTAATATTTCTCTTTCTCAGTATCACTGCATATATTGTATTTTTGTATGTGTGTGCATATCTCTAAGTGTATTAATGCGGCCTTGATTTTCTGAAGTATGAAGACTTCTTCACTTCTTCTTTATTTTTCTTTTTGCTTTCTTTTTTCCCCCTTATGTCTCTATTGCTTCCTTACACTCCCTATATATATGTGTGTAGTTTCTTCTTAGTAGTAGAAGGAAGAGAGGGAGGCAGATAGAGGCAAGTAAACGGAGCCGTGTTGGAGTGCTTCCCCGCTTGCCAGTAGCAGTAGCAGCATCCACAGTAGTCTTTAACTAATATATATATATATATATATATATATATTTATTTATTTATTTATTTATTTACTGCGGTAATATCAGTGAAGAAAATGTTCCGTGGCAATTTGCCTTCTCTTGCGTCTCTCCGGTACCGTCGGCCGTACTGGATGCTCTTCCTCACTGGTGTGGACAATTGGAAGATCTACACCGTCATCCAACAGCCCGACCACCAGCGAACGGAGATGTTGTACCAGGCGTGGCTTGGCGGGCTCGACAGACCCTACACACGCCCAAAGTGTATGGCACATCAGCCATTGTGGCTCAGTAAGAAACGCCACATGTTGCGCAAAGACCGTCTGGACGCTCCAGAAACACCACTGGAGAAGTACGTGTTGGAGTGGCACAGACGGTTTTACTCCTTCCAGGGAACAGAGCGACCTACAGTGGAGGATTTACACACCGCACTGGACTTGGTAGAACGACCACTAGATCTCAGCTATGCATTTCAGTTGCTGAATCAATGTCGTAATATTAATAATATTCGTTTCGCAGAGGATACTTTTCTTCTCTTTTTAGAGGCTTGTCTACGCGTTGATAGGAAGGATTGTGCGGTGTATGGTGTAGAGCATGCTGAGGCTCTCGGTTTTTGGTATATTGATGAGAATCATCTTCGGTATCTCAACGGAGAGCAAAGCTGGTACAAATTGTCACCACTGGATAATATGTATTACCCACTTGAAGAAAATACAGAACTTAACGCAGGACGGTCGGCGACATCATCGGTGGATGATAATACTATTTGTGGTGCGGATGTTAGCAGTGCCACAAAGACTCCAACTGGAGAAAAATTAGGGGCAGAAACATTAGATGTTACTGTATCTGGAGTTGGAGCGGAGGGCTCGGAGAGTAGTTCTGTAGATGACGAAATTGCACGTCTTGAGGCAGAGTTAGCTGCATTGGAGAATGAGGAAAGCAAGAGTAACTCAAAGAAGTGAAGTTTTTTTTTTCGATTTAATTCATACATTATTCGTGCTCTTTTTATTCCTCTTTTCCTTGCTTCTGTGAATCTGACTAGTTACTCCCTTTTTTTTCTTTACATTTCTCAAAAAAAAAAGAACATATAAAAAGACTTCTAACCTTGTTCTTGCTCTCAGCTTTTATTGTTGTTTCTTCTCTATTGCTTCTTTGACTTATTTATATAATTTTTTCCCCCTTTTCTCTTTTTTTTTCCTATTTGCTTTGGTGTTTTCCCTTTATTCCTCTCTTCTTTCACTCTTTTTTCATTTATTTATTATTATTATTATTATTATTATTATTATTCAATTATACCCTTGGCAACCTAGGAAAATTTCCAAGATGGACTCTCTTGTGCTTTATTCTCTTGCAGACGCTCTTGTTCCACAAGTGGCCGCTGACTGGCTTTATACTCTCTGTCAAAAAACTGGACAAGCTTGGGGTCCTAATGGTGCCGAAATGCTTTTCTGGTTTCGATCTCCAAAGGTTCATATATTTGAATTTGTTGTACTACACATATTTATATTATTCTGTTTTCGTGCCAGCTGGGGTTATTTCAGTAAGATGTGTAAAAGTGAAAGACGAGGGGTATCACGTGGTCGCTCTACGAAAAGCGGGATAAATAATTTCATAGGAATATTCTTTCTCTTTCTGTGGGTTTTACAAGTATTATTCAAATCTTTACGTCCACAGCCCTTTGTACAGTTGGGATGGTTATTAATGCCTTGTCATCTCATTACACTTATTTGGGCATTTGTATTCTTGCGACAGAAAGAGTCACAGTATGCGTTAAATGTATACCTGGCTACTCTCGCAGCGGATTATCACTGGGGTCCGACAGCGGCATCTCTTGTTCCTGATTTTGGAGATCATCAGTACCGTATTGAGAATTACTTTTTTGTATTGCATCACGGACTACTACTTATTATGCCGTTTTATTTTTCTGCACGTTATGAGCTATTACCCATGAATCTTAAACATCTCTTGCATGTGACAGGAGTAGCCACGCTAGTTAACATTGGACCATACACATTATTTTCATATGTAAGTGGCCTCAATTTAAACTACATGTTATATCCACCCCCCAAACTCTGGGGAATTTTCCCTTTCACATCTAAGGCATACCGATTTTATATTATTGCCATTCTCATTGGGTTTACTGTGGCTTTTCATGTGTTCATTAGCGAAACTGGTGGTGGCATTAAGTGGATTTTATCACGAGTGCGAAAGAGCTGTGGTTTGCACTTGACACGATCTGTTAAACGTCGTTAAAGTTAAATATTATTATTACTAAAATGTGATCGTTGCTGGTTTTTGCCGTATTATTCTTTATCATCAGAATTTATGGAAACATCTACAGAACTAGTTTTTTTTGTTGTTATTTTTGAGGCTTATCTTGTTCCTCCGATTCTGTTCTTGCACATCGGTTGATTCTTGTTTTTTTTTTGTTCTTTGCCTGTGTGCCTGTGTATCTGTGCTTATTTATCTCTGTTTATTTGAAGCTTGAGTTAAGAGATACTCTTTTTTTTTTTTTTCGTCCCCCATCATCTTTCTTTCTTTCTTTCTTTTTTTCTTATTGTGATTTGAACTCCATTAACCACACACAAAAGAAACGTTGCCCACATCCTCCCTGGGCAGCGACGGGAACGGCATTTGGTGCGGAGGTCAGCAGCACGCGGGGGTTGGCAAACGCCTTCTTGGACACATTTGGCCGCGAATATGAGAAACTGTACGTGTGGGAACGGTCCAACACGTGCGGCGGGCAATGCAGCGGGAGGCGGAGTCGAGTGGAGCCGCAGAGGCCGTCCGGCGGTTGTACTCCGCCCCATACATTCCTGTACACGTGAATGACCGGGATAGTGTGATGGCGGCGAAGCTGAGTAAACACCTAAAACACTGGAATCCACGTTATTTTGTTCTCCGCGGGGATTTTCTCCTCGACTACCATGACTCGCGTAAGTCATGTGGATGGAAAGCCACCACTGGGAACTGTTAATTTGGGTGGTTAACCGCAATGCCACACATGCAGTAGAGGAGCGAGTTAATCAACTTGCGGCTATTTGCTCTACACCACGTACCGAGATTTCACCACAACCAGAGAAGTATCCAGATATGACTGTGGAATTGTATCATTCTCGACGAAGTTCTATTTATCTACAAATTCCAATGAAAGACCGTTATGAAATGTGGTGTAATAGTTTTGAAAGAGTTCACTGGTTGATACCGCGAGTGTCTACAATGGATGGTGTACATCGACGTGCATTTACTGAAGCCTTTCGTCGGGCACGTGTTATGTGTGGATTACCAGACTCTCTGGATTTTAGCGGTGCTGAAACAGTATCTCTACACGATGCTATTACAGAATTTGTGGATACTAAAGTTGTACCTAAGCTTCTTGTCAAGTTATCTAGTAAATCCTGGAAAGATCGAATGTCACAATTACATGCTTTTCACGAAAAAACAGATGAACTCCTGAGGAACTATTTATCAGGAAAGTGGCACGCCACACAGGGGAGATCATGCAGTCGTCGTGTATTAATAGAAGCTAGAGTACGTGATAATATGGAAGGAATAAATGTATTTGAATTTCCACTCCGTGAGGAGGTGCATAATTATACTAGGGAAGAAACATGATCATTTATTGCAGAATATGTGGAACCACCATTGAGAGAATTGGCAACTCATGTAGCACCACGTTTGCGTCAAGTGTATGCAAATGTACCAAAATGATATGAGGCATGTGTATCACAAGTACACTATCAACCACATGCTGATCTTATGTTTCTTGCTACAAAATATAACAGCATTGGTGATTGTTGTGAGGTAGAAAGAGAGTTATGGGAATTACGAGATGTGATGGCGGCACAGAAGTCAAAATTTAATGGTAGAGTATTTGAATGGCTTGTTTTACAAGATAGTGTCATACACATTCTTCGTCGGGTTATGGTCAACGGTATCTTTACTTTTGAGACTGTGTTTGAGCAGAATAAAATGCAGCGAACATGGGATGATGCATTTCGTGAAGTACGTGGTCTTGTGGAGGCGGACGGTCGCACTATGACACCATCCGCCTTATCGTTGTTGTTGTACAACACCGCTGTGCACTATTTCTGTGATGAGCACGTAAACCCGTCGTTAGTGTGTCTCGAGGCGGTAATGATCACACCGCTTGAAAATCGCGTAACGGAAGAATTACGTCCGTTTATTCCAAGCGTACAAGAAACTGTTGCGGATTTCATACTTGGGGATCTGCATAATGTATGCTGCAGTATCGCTGAGAGTGCTCTCGCAGCGACATAATGCCGAGTACTTCATTTCTGAAGGGGGAGTGGGTGAGGAGGAGGAGCTCTCTCTTTCTCTCCCTCTCTACAACGGTAAGGAAGAAATTAGAGAAAAGGAACAAGAACAAGAAGAAGGAATTAAAAGAGAGAAAGAATGGATGTATGGATGAGAGTATTTTGAGAATTTGGGGAATATCGTATCGTGATGATTCGTATTTTATTATTATTATTATTATTATTATTATTATTTAGTTATTTATTGATTTTGTTTTTATTTCTTTGTTTGTTTGTACTCTCTTGATTTTTTTGTTTGTGGCAGAGGTTGTAAATCTACATATCTCCATATATATATATATATATATATATATTTATTTATTTATTTATTTATTTATTTATTTATTTTTTTAGCTAACCGCTCATATATTTCATTATCGTTGTCACTGTAACGGATCTTTTGTTTTTCAATATTTGTACGTGTATTTGAACAATGCCATTCTCTAATTTATTTTGTTTTTATTTTATTTCTTTGCTTCTGTCTCGAAATCCGTGGACATAAATTTCTTTAACCGTTCTCTTTTCTTTCTTCCTTTTATTTTTATCCCTGTGGTTCCATTCCCCTACTTATTTCCTCACTCCTCACTGTTGTGTGTAGCCCAGTATTCTCTGGAAGAAGGAAAGAAAACTCGAAGGAAGGAAGACGTAAAAAAAAAAAAATAAAAAGAAAAATAAAAAGAAAGATGGTTTATGCCCTTCTGGAGCTCCCTGCTGGAGTGGCACTCTTCAAGGTGGATGGTGAGAAGCGAAAGCTGAAGGCGCTGCTGCAGTTTAAGAGCACCGCGGATGCGCTGGCAACCACAACGCAGGTTGTCAATGGTGAACTCGCTAAGCCGGTGCGCAAGTTTCTCAAGAAGAACTTTGTGGAGAAGGAGATCACAGAGGAACTGGCGGTGGCAGATTCCAAGCTCGCAAAGGCTATTAAGGAGACACTTGCCATTCCCTGTATTCACGGTGATGAGACACTTGCCACCTTCCGTGCTCTGCGTGCTGGAGTGGATGAATTGCTGCAGGAGGTGTCTGCGGAACAACTGAATCAAACCGCCCTCGGTCTTGCCCACAACCTCAATCGCTACAAACTGAAATTCTCTCCTGATAAGGTGGACATGATGGTGGTGCAAGCTGTTGCGTTATTGGAAGATCTTGATAAGGAGATCAACAAGTATGCGATGCGGGCGCGTGAGTGGTATGGCTGGCACTTCCCCGAGCTTGCGAAGATTGTGAATGACAACCTTCTGTATGCGAAGATTGTGCTGGCGACCAAGACCCGCTTCAACGTGCGTGACACCGACTTCTCCGACTTTCTCGAGGAGGAGTTGGAGCAGAAGGTAAAGGACGCGGCGATGGTGTCGATGGGAACAGAGATCGCCGAGGAGGATATCGCCAACATCTGCCGTCTCTGTAGTGAAGTCGTCGCGGCCGCCAAGTACCGCGAGACCCTCGCCGCGTATCTCAGCTCCCGCATGCAGACCATCGCCCCCAACCTCACCACGATGGTCGGCGAGCAGATCGGCGCCCGCCTCATCCAGAAGGCCGGCTCCCTCCTTGCCCTCGCCAAGTACCCCTCCTCCACCGTGCAGATCCTCGGCGCCGAGAAGGCCCTCTTCCGCGCCCTGAAGCAGCGACAGGCCACACCAAAGTACGGTATTTTGTATAATGCCCAGGTGGTCGCGCGGGCAGCGGCGGCAAACAAGGGAACCATGTCGCGTGTGCTCGCCGCAAAGACATCGCTTAGTGCACGTATTGACTCTTTCGGTGAGGGCGATAACGCCCCCGCACTGGAGTACCGCAGTAAAGTGGAAGAGCGACTCCGGCAGTTTGAGGAGGGCGTGGCGTACGGACAAACAGGAAACGCACGTGGCGCTGGTGCTAAACTGCAGCAGAAACGTCCAATGGGAGCAGCGGCGGGTAACGGCAATAATAATAATAATAATGGAGGAGGGGCACCGTTCAAGCGGGCACGCATGGGAGACGGCGGCTTCGGACGGCGAAACTAAAATATCTCAAGCAGAGAAGAAAAACAACACCAACACCAATGACGACGTTGACACCAATGGGAAGGAGATGCAGAGAAGCATTCTGCAGAGGATATTGGTGAAAAAAAAAAAAGGGAGAAAAGGAAAAAAAAAAACAACAAATGAACACAAGGAAGAAAAGGAAGAACAAAAAAAAGGAAAGAATGGTGATTTACAAAAAAAGGAAAGGGGGAGAAAAGAAATACAGTAACAGGATAATCTGATAAGGCACACCAACGTGGAGGAAGAAGAAACAAAAAAAAATAATAATGATGAGAGAAACAGATAGGTGATTCAAAACTGCATCATCATAACAACATTTACAATAGTAGCAAGTGCTGTGATTGAAGGAAAACAAAAAGAAACTATAACTTCTTATTGGGTTCTCTTTTTTTATCATCATATGCTGTCGCTATTACTGTTTTTGATATTGTCGTGTTTGAGGTTGTTTCCTCGTTGTGGTTGTACTTTTATCAATGTTTTCTTGTTGTTGCTGCTGTTGGTGTCAAGCCTTTTCCTTCTTTTTTTTCAGAAGTTTTTTTCTTTTCTTCTTCGTCTCTACGTATAAATCACAGGAGGAAACCCCAACTCCTTAACTGTTTAATACGAAAAGGAAAAAAAAGAAAAGGAAAAAAAATCACACATGAACATGAAATGAGTGAAGATGAGAGTGAAAGTAAGAGTGAGAGTGTGAGATGAGGTGATAGTGGGTGGGTGGGTGGGTGAGAGAATAAGACCGAATGGAGAAAAAAGAGAGAAAAATATAGTGAGATATGAAGATGAAGATAGAGAAAAAACATATCTAAAAAAAAAGAAGGGCTATAAGGTATACGCATTTATATCTGTGTGTGTGTGTGTGTGCTCGATATCCCCTTGTTATATGAAATCTTTATATCTATCTATGTCTAAATCGCGACTTGTCTATAATAATTTCCTTTTTTACAAGGATGATACGTATAATGGATGAAAATTACCCACGCACCCTTTCACTTCCCATCTCCATTCTTTTTTCTTATTTTTTTTTTTGTTAAGTTCCACAACATTATATTAATCTCTGTGTTTTTGCCATCGTTTCGTGTGGCAAGGTCTGATTTTGTTAATAGTCGGACTCGCTGTATGTATCTTTTCCTAACCCTTAATAAGAATTTAAAAAAATGTATTTATGTTTCATATATGTATTTTTTTTTTTTTCCTCGATTTCTTAACAATATTTTGTTTTTCGTTACATAAGTGTACAGAAACAAGGGGAAAAACAAGATTTATCTTTCTATAACTGTATCTATACCATAATACTCTATTCCTTTACTCCCATCGTAGTGAAGGGAGAGAAGAGAGAAAGAAATAATAACGTTATACTTTGATTAAGTCTGTATAAATTGGTGTAGGTTCATCTAATTCACTTTGCAAGAGAAAGTAATGCTGCGCTATTCCCACACATTCCGCGATGTTCACTTTAACGGTATACAGATGCCACGCAAGTATGTTTCCATGGGTGGTTGGTGTGGCCCCGCATTAATTTTAGGTAAACTCGGTCTGCGTACCGAGGCATATCCCTTCGACTTTAGTCGCTGCACATTTGATGGAATTCTCCACTTTATTCGCAATGGATTTGAAGACGGCTTCTACCCGCCAGGACCACCGCCCTATCGGCCGGAGTGTGTGGGAATTTGGGTCCTCTACCGTGGGCAGCACACCGCCTTTGCACACTTTGATCTCAATAACGCAGATATACAGGCACAGTTCACACGCAAGATGCGACGTTGGGATCAATTAATAGATGATCCAAAGATGCCAGTAACATTTTTTCGCTCTATCGCTGCACGTGATCCAATGGATGAAATACGACTCGTACCACAAGTAGAAGAAGCCATCGCGGCCCGTAATCCATCGCTGGATTTTCGCATTGTAATGATTGCACATGATCAGGGATTTAAGGCCCGTAGTGTTGAATTTGCACCACTATCTCCACGTGTTTCCCTTTGGGCACTTACCTATACACGAGATACAAACTTCACCCTGTTTGATCGGGCACAAAAATCCTACACCGATATTGTACTACACAGTATTGAAGAAGAAAATTGGCCACTAAACCCCAATAAAATTCCAGAACCTGTAGGATTACAGGAAACAGAAGCCGATTATGTACGTCATGTTTTGTACAAGAGTGATGGATCTACTATTCCATTTACATCTGTAACAGCGGAAACTTTCCAATGGCGTAGTCATAATAACATTGCCCTCATTGACGGTGTAGCAAGTGTAGGAGGTACATGTACGGGCATAGGCAGTACTCAATGCATTGACGGTCGTTGTGCTTTTTGTGGTAACACAGATTATCACAGGGCAGGACGTCCTTTTCGCACAGAGCGTCCCTTTACTAGTGAAGAAGATCAATTGATATTAGTACATCTTTACCGTATCCTTACTGGCGGGGATAAAGTTGAGGCTGTTGAAGATTTGGCACACCAAATGAATCGTGGTGCCTTTGAAGTCATTTGCCGCATTCAGTACCTTACTAATTCTAGTGTCAAGATCATGGACTATACAGAGGAATAATAATAAAAAAGACAACTAAATTGGTAAATTATTTAGTTTCTTTTTTATTGTATTTTCTCTTTTTTCCTTATTATACTTTTTATTAAAGAAGATTCTTGTACTGTCCATTATCTGTGGTTTCTTTTTTTTGTTTTCTTGCTCTTCTTCCTTTTTTCCTTTTCTTCTGAGAGATTGTGAGAGAAATTTTATTGGACTATGTGTCTCTCTGGTAAAAACAAAAAAAAATACAGAATCGGCACTATTATTTATTATTGAATTTATCACTAAAAATTTTCGTCTTAAAGCGTAAATTTTTGAAGGCCCTCCTCTAAGGGACTTTCAAACTCCCTTTTTTCTCTCTTCAACTACATAGTGGTAATACAGAACAAAGAATCAACATTGAACCCACGGTGGAGATTGATACACTTGTAATGTTGACGTTAATATGGGTAACAGCAGCAAGAAAAAAGAAATGATGAATGAAAAGACAAAATACCATCTTTCACCCCATTTTTTTTTTTTTTGATGTTTTTGGTGTTGATGGAATTCAGGGGAGAAGAGCAAGGCAGAGATAATTCCAGTTGGATAAAATTGATACCCGAAAGAAGATACTTTCTCATTGAGATGTTCTAGTTTGTTTAGTTGTTGAGTTTATTGCTTTTTTTTTACCTTTTTGGATGCGGATTTGAGAAAGTGATATGTGTTTTCTTATTTTTTGTTTCCTGTTTATTTATTTTTTTTTACTCTTTCTAGGAACAATTCTTAAATCTTTGGGCGCTGCAAAAAAAAAAAAAGAGCCTGTACACATATCTTTTTATTTATTCAAAGTGATTTCCGTTATTTCAGCTTCTCTGTTTCCCTCTTATTACTCTTTGGAATGTGATGTCGTGCCCGGTGGTGGTTATTGATAATGGAACGGGATACACGAAGATGGGCTACGCCGGGAATGAGGAGCCAACGTACATCATACCTTCTGTTTACGCCGATAATGAAACAGCCCGGCGGCTTTCTAATGATGTATTTGATGATTTAGACTTTTATATCGGAGAAGAGGCCGCGGCACATGCCGGTTCATGCAGTATATCGTATCCTATTAAACACGGTATTGTGCAGGATTGGGATAAGATGGAGCGGATGTGGCAGCACTGTATATATAAATACCTGCGAGTGGAGCCGGAAGAACATGGGTTTATTCTCACCGAACCGCCTGCTAATCCACCAGAAAACCGAGAGTACACCGCTGAAGTCATGTTTGAGACATTTGGTGTAAAACAATTACACATTGCCGTACAAGGGACGCTCGCACTACGGGCATCATGGACATCAGGGAAGGCGCAAGAACTTGGAGTTGCTGGAAACGATACTGGTATTGTGATTGATTCTGGGGCAGGTGTTACACATGTTATTCCTATTGTAGATGGTTTTGTGATGAATCAAGCTATTCATCATATTCCACTTGCTGGCAGAGATATAACAAACTTTGTATTAGAGCGACTACGTGAACGGGGTGAACCAGTACCACCTGATGATGCACTTTTATTAGCACAACACATAAAAGAAAAGTACTGCTATATAGCTCGTGATATTGCAAGAGAATTTAATGTATATGATAATGACCTTCCAAAGTACATCACGAAACATCATGATGTGAATAGTAAAACAGGGCAGTCATATACAGTGGATGTTGGGTATGAAAAATTCCTTGGTCCAGAGGTTTTCTTTCACCCAGAAATTTTTAGTAGTGAGTGGACAATGCCATTACCAGAAGTCATTGATCAAGCTGTGTGGTCATGCCCTATCGACTGTCGACGTCCACTTTATCGTAATATAGTACTTTCTGGAGGAACAACAATGTTTCCAAAGTTTGATAAGCGGTTACAAAAAGATTTGAGAACTATTGTTGATCGTCGGGCGAAAAAGTATATGGCAGCATCTGGAGATCCCAATCGACAGATTTCATATGAAGTAAATGTAGTATCACATGAACGACAACGATATGCCGTGTGGTATGGGGGAAGTATGTTAGGGACAAGTCCAGAGTTTGCCAATATAGCGAAAACAAAACAGGAGTATGAAGAGTATGGTCCATATATTTGTCGACAGAATAACATGTTTCACTCTATCTTTGAATAGTAGTCTGTTCTTTTCTTTTCTTTGTGATATTAGTATGGTGCGTTGCTCTTTTATAAATTTCTTTTTTTTTTCTTTACATGTGTTTATATTTGTGTTTTTCTTGAAACTCCCTCTGTTATCGAAAGACGACCAAGAGGATAATAAAGAATCATGGCGGAAATATATTTATACGTATCTATTTATTAAGAAGGAAATGATTGTTTAAATATGAAATAAATTCACTAATTTTGGTCTTTCTTTCTTTTTTGTTTTTGTACTTTTCTTTGGTGGTGGTGGTGGTGGTGTGGATCATAGCACCAAAAGACCAGTGTATAGTAGTACAGGGTTGTGTATCTCTGTGTAGTATACAATCTAATACAACACACAAACACATACTTCTATACATCTATATACATCTATACATATAATTAAAAACAAATTGAAAGAAAAAAAAGCAAAGAGAGTAAGGAAGACGGTTCCGCCTCTATCATTCTGTTCACTCTTTTCAAGTAAAGAGGTATCGGCGGCATTTCGTGCATTAGATGAGCACGCACTCTTTGATCGTCTCTCGCCTCTCTTTCACGTGAGTCGACGGCAGAACAACAATTCATCTGCCTCACCAACAAAAGTGGAATTATCCGCACGGCTTCATCGTCTGTGTAATATAAAAGAAAAGGAATTATCGGGGCGAGGTGTTATTCCTCCGCCTATACTGCACATCTGCCATGGTCTGGAGACGGCCGCCATGCAGTTTGCACAACAGGCTTTATTACACCCACACATTTCACGCATGGCCCGCGCAGAGTTTCTCAACAACATTAGACGCCGTTCTGTCTTTCGCATCTGGCGCTATCATCGCGGTGTGGGCTGTCGGCCGCACTATGATCCCGGACTCTGCACCGCACTGTTGCTGCCGTCACCCACATCGGGATTGGAGGTGAATTTGCAACAATCACTGCCATCTGTGCCGGGCCGGCCGGGGAATTATCGCTATGATGAGGCGGAACAAAAAAATAAAGTGGATTCACTGCCGGGATGGACGGCGCCAACTTCACCAAAGGAGGAGGATGACACTTTAGTGTTATCGGGGGATATGATGCGAGTGTTATCAAACAACGCCCTTCCCGCCGTTCTTCATCGTGTGCGTGATGATTGGGCCACCGGCAGTGAAACCGTGCGGTACAGTTTTGTGTTGGAGTTGCGGCCGGCGGAGCCGCAGCGGTGGTACAAGTTAGCGCAACAGCAGCAGAAAGAGAAAGAGGAGGAAGAAGAAGGATGTTTAACGAAGGAATAGTTTGGAATGAAGGATTGTGTGTGTCTCTTTCTCTTTCTCTTTGGGAGAGAACAGGAGGGAGGAGAGATGATGTTAAAACTACAACCAACATGAGGGAAACGAAAAAGAAATGAAGGGGAAATGTGTTATGATTTTATTCTCTGGAGGGATGGAAAGAGAAGTGTGTGTGCCTGTGTGGTATTGTTGTTAGTGGTTTTGGTGTTGATGGTGCAAACAATGTAAATCGAGGATCAATTCGTTGTTTTTTTTTTTCTTTATTGGTGTATTTCTATTACAAATGTATATATATATATATATATATATATATATCTTTTTTTGTTTTTGTTTTTGTTTTTTTTTTTTGACAAAAAAAAATAACATCTGTTTTCGTTTTTTGTTTGACACACGTGCATATTCCCTGCACTGGAAAAGTGAGTGGGGGATCTCTGTTGATGCTGCACCTCACCCCAACCTTTATTCAGGCGATCAATGCGACTCCAGTAGATCAATTGAGACATGCCGCTCACTATGTGCTTTCTTCATTTCAAGGGAATAATGATAATGTCAATAATACTGCTATTGATTGCCAGTTCAATGATAATACATTAAACCCATCGACATCAACAAAATCAACATCAACAACAATAGGAACAGGTACACCAGAGACATTGGATGCTGTTGCGTGCCTTTATTCTAAGGCGGTTCGATATCAATATGATGGGGTGACATTTCGTGAAGCACTTCTCTCTCTACCAATCCAGAACCAAAAGGCCGATGTACTTTCAGATGTTTTTGAGGTTGCAGTTGATGCACTTCAGAAAAATAACATAAGTGTACAAACATATCCCTCATTCTTGCCTCAACTAACAGGTGTCTCGTGGAGTCTATCGCACGAATTACGTGATCGCACACGTACTCCCATTACACCATCGATGCCTCTTTTTGAATTTCAATTCACTACCAACGGTTGTGGTATGACGAAGACTACTAAAAATAGTGGAGTTGTAGAGAGAGAAGAAAAGGGAGAGCATTTGGTGAGTGTTGCATTTACACCAGGGCAAGCGGAGGATTTGTTGTTGGCATTGCACGACATGATTGCTGAGGCAGAACGTCTTGCGGAGTGAAATGATAGTGACTATGATAAATAGTGAAAAAGTACTGTGAATTGTAGAGACTCTTAAGAAGAAAAAGAAAGAAAAAAAATAAGCATAGGCATTTGCTTTTTTCTTTCTTTTTTTTCCCACCTTCTATTGCCTTTGAGTGATTGAATTGGTTGGTAGAAAGAAGGACGGGTGGTTTGGTGTATTTGTTATTATTACTTTATTATTCTCTGTCTCAGTCACTTTTATTGATGCTTTTCTTTCACCTTCTCTTTTTTTTTTTTTTTTGATATACGTGTTTACGGGTGAGGTTATCTGTTAATCTCTTTTGGTGTTATCGCTATTTCTTGCTCTACAAATGTTTCGCTGTACATTATGGTGAAGGACATGGAAGAATGTAAATAAATAAGTAAATGGCTCTCATTGCTGCGCTGTTTCCCATGATTAACAATTCATTGTTGATGTTTTTTTTTTCATCTCTTTTATGTATTTATTTCATGTTTGTCAAGTTTAGCGTCGAAAAGAAACTCGTCGCCCCATCCTTCTTCACAGAAACTGATCCTTACACATAAAGTGTAATATTATATTATATATATATATATATATATATATATATATATACAGATAATATTACAATACCTAATATTCTTGAAGGAAAAAAAAAAGCAAAAGAAAAAAAATCTGTTTACATCCATTCAATTGAATCTTCTCCAAGTATGTCTTTCGGACGTCCGTATGGAGTAAAAACCGCTGCCGCCCCTTCGGCTGTTTCTCCTGTTCCCACCGCTAGTAATACAATGATGGGTAACAGTAGTCCTAATGTAGGCGGGGATGTACGCCCTCCACAACGGAGTGCCACACGCCCTACAACATCCTTATTAACATCTACTCTTCCACGGACGCTGAGTGCCGCAAGTGCAGAGAAACGCACAGGTGCTGCGATGAAAACAATACATGGAGGCAATGATAGCATTACACACATTCTTCAGCGCGAGTTGTGCCATGCTGCCATGCGTAATGAACCCAGTTCAGTTGGTACAGCGCATGAAGGCGGCAGCAGCAGTAATAATGGGATGGACTACACCGGACCACTTACCCCTGATAAGATGCAAAGTGCACTTTATATGATTATTAAGAAACAAAACTCAGAATGGGATTCGAGACGTTATTCTCTCTTAGAACAACGGGATATTGAATTGGTCCGTAAACGTCGACGGATGAATGCTGGTGCTGTACGAAACAGTAATCGATCTACAGAGACGTGCAGCACTCTGTTGAATAGCCTTCTTGAAGAATCCAGGCGAGAATGGGGACAATTGTTGTCCACACGTGTAAATGCACTAAAGCGTGAGGTGCGACGCGGTGATAATGGCAATAACAATAATGATGATACAGACAATGGAGATGTAGAGTGGTCAGCCCTCCGACTTTACAATGTACTGCTGACCGGTATTAACAGTAGCGCAACAGAGACAATGTTGTATAAACTACAACTTATTCATCCAGATAGCTGCAGTGATGCTATTGATGCGTTCGGTCTATTAACAGTATTCCGTGCGCCTATTCAAGAGTTAATTACACAGCATGAAACACTTGCCCCAAGTCTTACCACACTGCGACACTATTTCGCCGCCCTACATCCATCTAACGGTTCGCCAAAAGCTGCATCGTACACGGAACCTTCTTTGCATGATGCGGAGGTGAATCTTAATGAGTTTCTGCAACACGGTAGTACACCAGAGGCTCTTGCAAAGGCACTGCGAGGAGTTGTAAGTCCCTCACTACGACGATTACTGTATGCAAGAGCATTACAACTTCCACTCACTGTAACCGATGGTGGATCACTCTTTGGAGGACGTGGGGAATTACAGGCTAATCAACACGGAGACTTTATTGCAGGAAACCTCTCCTTTGCGACTAAATACTCTCGTGATAAAGTAAAACGTCGATCGCACCACAGTTATTCTACAAAGAGTCAAGAGTCTACAGCAAAACTCTTGCAAGCTATAGTTAAAATAGATAATCTACAGTCGGTGGGTAATAATGATAGATATTTCATTTTTTCAGATGAGACAGAACTCTTGGGAATTTCCCTTGTTCTAGACAAGAGTATACCAGATGTACGTTTGGGGAGTACATTACGTCAGTTGGGTCGTCCACAACAGTTGATGGATTCATACTTGGTGTTTCTAGAAGACTCTACGGCTGAAATGTCTCCACAACAAGAACAACAACGTGAAGAATCAAAGCAAAAGAAACTCCTGAAAACACCTCCTTGTGGATTTTTCCCTCTTCGAAATTCCACAATGCTGATTGCCCCTCTCTGCTATGTGACAGGTGATACCGTGGAGCAGTATGAACTCGTCGCTGCATTCTTTGGACAGTTGTGGAGTCGTATTCAAGGCCCCACACCGGAACTACTGCAGTGTTGTTGGGTGTTTGAGTCTTTAGTCACACGTTTCGCTGCCGGCGCCTGTCTGCACGCCACACGCACACTCCGCTTTCCACCACTGCGTTTAGCGATGCCATGGATGGTCTCTGCGTTTACGGAGGTGCTGGAACCGGCCGAGCTGCTCAGTTTCTGGGATCTTCTTCTTTCTTATCATGTGGAGGAGATGTTTAGTGAACTCGCGGCGCTCTCCCTGCCGGTGGATGACAGTGCGGCGGAGCGCAGCGAAGTGCGATGTGTTCCGTCGGCGTTGTGGCTGCTCCCGCTGCTGGCGGCCGCTCTGTTTGTTTACAGAGCCCCGCTGGTGGAGCGGTGTGGGACGGCGGAGGAGATGCTGCTGGTGTTTAAAGAGTCCCACCACATGCGATGTAGACCACTCCTGCAGTATCTTCTCTTTATGGCCAAGTGAAAAGAGAAGGAAAAGAAAAAGAAAAGAGAGAATGTTTGAGTTGGGGTGGAGGAAGCGAAAGGAAGAAGGAAGAAAAAAAAATGAGGAATGATTCATTATGCTATGCTTGAAAGAAAGAAAAAGGGACCCTTTCATTGTTTTCCTTATCCATTATGTGACCATATTGGAATGAATGAGAGTGATATATATATATATATATATATAATCTTTTTGTTTTCTCTTCTCCGTTTATTTGCTTTTCTTATTTTTTTGTGTTTTACTTTTATTCTTCGTTTCATTTCTGCAGTCTTGCAAGGTTTATTTCGCTTTGTTTCCCTTTTTTTTTCACCATTCTTTATTTGCTCCTTCTGTGTTGTTTTTCCACTTCACAGAGGTTTAGGGTATTCTTCCCTTGTTCAAAATATATTAATCTGTATATGTATTAATACTTTTGTTCGACGATAGACATTTACCTCTCTCACTCTTTGTATTCCAGCTACATATATATATATATTGTAGCGTGTGCTATATCTGTACATTATGTCTATTGAAGAATTGAGACGTGAGGTTGAGGAGCAGGAGTCTTTCGTAGAAAGTCTCCGCCGTGCAAAGGCACAACGTGAAGAATTACTCACACAACTGCGAGAACTTATGCAATGCGCAGAGCCAAAGTTATTCGCAGAACTAAACGATGATGTACACGATCTCATTTGCTCTCTCACAGAGAAGCAAAGGAACGAGTATACAACAACCCATAAAGATCTCACAGACTCAGACACAGATGTTAAGGATTTGTCAGGGTTACCTCTGTTCAGTAAAGAAATGGAGGAACGAATTATGCAGGAGGAAGAACCTTCTTTTCCCGATCATCCAATATTATTTTTAGAACATGACGGAGGGGGAAAACGACGGAGTAAGAAGAAGAAAAAGAAGAACAAGGAAAGTGAAATCGAGAGAAAAAAGACACAGTATGTGGATCCATGTAGAACGGTGTTTTCTGCGAGAGAACTCATTGCAAGAGATGCACTCTTAGCTGCTGTAGACGCCATACAAATTGAGTGTAAAACATTATCGGTAGAAAACAATGGAGACAAGGAAGACGAAAAAATTCCCATTTGGTTGAATGAAGAAAACGAAAAAGAGAATATAGACGAAGATCCATACTACTCGGATGACTTTGAATAGTTTCCTGTTATAAAATACGGAATGCATTTTCAAGAAGTGAAGCTGATGAAATAAAAAGGTAACATGTCTATTATTATTATTATTATTATTATTATTATTATTATTATTATTATTATTATTATTTACTCTATTTCTTTTAATATTGTCATGAGTTCATTTTATTCTTTTTTTTCTTTTTAATTATTCTGTTTTTTTTTTTTTTTTTTCCTTCCCCTTCTTTGAATCCACAGAGACGAATAGTGTGGCGACAAATGGGTATTGGCTGCCGTGTGCCGCTCTTCCTCATACTTGATATTGACAACACACTTCTCTCCGCGTGTAATCGCTTTTCTGCGGGGTTTCCATTCACTTCTACCGCCACATTCGCACAACAGCAGACACTGCGGTACCACGAAGCTGAACGTGGGCAATGTATGCGGGCGTGCACGATTACTCTCCGCCCACACCTGCGTGAGTTCTTACAACTGCTAGATGGAACGCTAAGCACATCACGGGTGAAAGTGCGGGTGGGGCTGTTTACACGTAATACATCATCATATGCAAAGGCTATAGCAGAGCAGGTATTGCAACCATTGATGCGAGAATCGTTGGCTTTTATATTTGATGGTACACACTGTACGTGTGGAAGTGAGCGGAAGAAACCATTAAGTGTTTCTCCACTTCCAGCCACCTCACTTCTTATAGATGATAGTTGTTCTTCTTTTATTGCAGATGAGTTTTTTAGTGGTCGTGGGGCTCTTGTGCAGCCATTCTTTAACGGCATAAGGCCATGGAGTCTGGAAGATGAAATAGATGATGTACTATCCTGCAGAGATTTTCCATTTCAAACGTCTGATTCTAACCCGTCTTGGAATAATGATCTTATTTTGTACGATCATAATCATAACGAAAAGAAGGGTGTGGGTGAGGATTGGTGTAATGTTTCACTCTCTTTGTTACTAAAAGAATTTGTGGCATTCTGGCACAACAACATTAACTATTACGAAAGTGAAGAAAAAGTTGTAAACTTACTGCAAGATCCACGTGCCGCACGTTACCGCGACTGCTGGTATAATTATCATTCTCCCATGGAGGAACGTGTGCTATGTATTTCTTAATCAAATATTGCCAGTGTTCTATAATTTTATCGTCACAATAACTATGTTTTTTGTTGTTTTTGTTCACAGTAAGAAACTCTTTCTTTTATTTGGCTCTTCTTTTGGGGTTTGCTGCATTTATAATTATTACCAATAATAATTTTTTATTTGAACTTCTTCTTTTTGTATTATATATGCCTTTTATTGCTCCAGAGAGTATCTATATTATACGTTAAATTGAAGGTATATTCTTTGTGCCACAGAATCTTTTAACCCTTTCAAAAAGAAAAAAAGTACTTTTTTTATTATCCGTCGTTTTTCCCCCATTTTTTCTGTCTTTTTTTTTTTACTTTCTTGTATTTTTGTATATATATTGATTCACTTTATTCTTATTATTATTCTTAATCTTTAGGCAAAAAGGTCACTATTATTTTCACGTACCCGTTTGACGTGGTTGCCGAATTCACCCCCGTTATTTCTAGAGACAGCAATAACACACACAAATGCTCTCCAGCGACACAAATAACCCGCGTGAGGACTCCGTGTTTCTCACTGTGAAGGGATTTATCCGCCGTGCGGGCTGCGGTGGTCCGGCCTCAGTTGTGGCACTCCTGCGGGAGTTCCGTGAGTTGGAGGAGGAGGGGCACGCACGTGGGGAGAAGGGCGTCTCGCGTAAACTCTTCATGGAATTACTGCAGGACTTTGGGGTGCGTCTCAGTGAGAGTGAAGCCGCCTACGTGTGTGCGGCCTTTGACGATGACCGCGATGGCTACATCACATCCACTCGATTTGTGCGGCACCTAACGGGATTGAATGCACGTCGACATAAGGCCATACTGCGGGCGTGGGAAGTACTGCCAAAGGATGCAAATGGGGAAGTGTCGCGAACAGAACTTCAGGAGCGATACGCACGCAGTGGTACTCGAGGGGATTTCACAGCAACCTTCTCCACCGCACACGTTGGAGAGAAACAACAACAACATCATCATCATATGGGGAGCAGCAATAACAGTAATAATAGTACTACTACTACTACTACTACTAAGAAGACTAGTGATAATGATGGTGTGAGTTTGGAGGAATTTATTGCGTTCTACGCCGCCGTAAGTGCAGAAATTGCGGTGGATGAAAAGTTTGAGTTGTACATGCTGCGTGAATGGGATGCGGATGCGCCAGCACACCCAATGATGAGTGAAACACATCGTGAATGGGGTCCTGATGGTGATCCGCTTGCCATTACAAAACCACTTTTTGTGCAAGACGCGCTTAACACTTCTTCAGCTACCACATCTCGGCACTATAATTACACCCATATGCAGCGGGTTCACCCGTACGTGGAACCACTGCCACCGCTAGAACGGGATTATATGAGTATCACAAAGCGAGATTTTCGTCCTTTTACAGAGGAGGAACGTGTTAAAGCAGACACACTTTGTTACCGATAGAAAAAAAAAAGGGTGGATATGTATATATATATATATATATATATATATATATATATATATATATATATATATATATATATATAACTGTGATTATATGCTTATATTGTGGAAACTACAAAAGAAGCAAAAAAAAAAATGGAGAACAGAATGAGAAATATATTGTAGGAAATAAAAGTATGTACTATGAGGCTTATTGAAAGAGAAAAGTGGCAAGAAAGAGACTGGAAAGGAGGGTCAGCTCTTCTTTTTCTTTTGTCGTGCTTTTTTTTTCTCATTTATATACCCCTGTTTTTTTTTCTTGTTTTTTGTTGCTTGTTGAACCTCTTTTTTTTTTAAAGAAATTCATGTTGCTATATGTATCAAAGGAATGAAATGAACAGGTCAACTGAATCCAATACTTTTACTCTTGTTTTTTTTACCTTTGGTTTAATATTATTGTCTTTTTTTTTACGCTTTGATTCACGCTTCGCCTTCTTGCTTTTTTTTTCTATCCCATCCTTCTTCTTGTTATTGTTATTGTTGTTCTTGCATCTTTCGGGATGTAAAACAACGAACAAAATACTAATGGCAAAAAAAAATGAAGAAAAAGTGTGTTTATTTCGATTTAGAGGGGGCAGAAAAAATAAAATAAAAAAAAGAAAATGCGTATTGCAGAGAATACTGCCAAGATACTTTCGAACGTACCCCTCCCTGATGAAGTTGCTGTAGTACACCGTCAGGCTGCCATTGTAGATATTGGGAGTTGCACCACCCGTGTTGGTTTTGCTGGCGATGACACACCTCGCCTTGATGAACCTACGTGTGTAGTGAAAGGAACTGGAGAGGGATCTTCGTTGTGTTTGAAAAAGGCATACGACTGCCGTGATAAAGAGACTGTCTCTCCTGTTGTGGTGGATGGTGAGCTGGATTGGGATGCTATGGAGCTATTACTGCGTCACCTGGAGGAGGTGTTACACCTAGGTTCAAAGGATCTCCACACCCCATTACTATTAACAGAGAAGGCGCTTGTACCACGAACGCAGCGACAGCGACTGGCGGAATTACTAATGGAAAAACACTCTGTTTCTTCTCTTTATTTTGCCCCAAGTCCTGTACTTTCGCTATACGCGGAGGGCACCTGCACGGGTCTCTGTGTGGAGATGAGCCACGATGCCTCTCACGTGGTTCCTGTCTTTCAGGGGTATCCGTTATTTCACGCCACCCACGCCCTCCCCTACGGTGGGCGGTTCCTCACAAATTACATGATGAACACCGAGCCGCCCCTCTCCGCCATTGTCCACCCCAATCACCACGTCGACGTCTGGAAATATCTGAAGGAGAAGTACTGCGAGACGTGCCCGAATGCGGCGGTCTTTGCGACTCTGCAGAATGGCGAGGCCGCGGCGGTTGGCGGAGTTCCCCGCGAGGTCCACCACCGCCTGCCCGACGGGACGATCGTGACGCTCGGCCCCAACCGCCTCCGCCCCGCCGAGTTGTTCTTCGACGCCGCCCTCCGGCCTCCACCGGCAGAACCCGCGGCGATTGAGGCAGTCGAGCGGCTCCCCACCACACACACAAACACAAACAACATCCACACCACCAACGCCGCCGTTCCATCCACACTGCACGCACTCGTCGCAGATGCTATAGGGAAGTGCGATCGTGATCTAGCCCCAGCCATGTATGGCGGTATTTACCTCGCAGGAGGTACTTCGCGTCTGCGAGGGCTCCGACAGCGTCTCGAAGCGGAACTCGTCGCCCACACCGATGGTGATCCCGTTGTTTTTGCTAGTCCAGAGCGTCGCAATGCCGCCTTCGTTGGTGGATCCATCCTAGCGTCACTCCCAACGTTTCAAGGATTTTGGGTTACAAGAGCTGACTATGATGAGTGCGGTTCTGCTGCCGTTCTCCGTCAGTGCTTCTAGTATTCATACTTACACTCACGGGACGGGAAACGGAAGAAGAAGAAGAGTATGATGATGAGCTGGTTTTCTAACGTATTACCATTTACGTGCAAATGCAATATGTTTATCTTGTTATGAGTGTTGGTATAGATTCGTGTGTTATTTGCTTTGCAATATGTACAGGATAAAATAAGGAACAAAAGTTGACCTCCTTCTTCCCTCTTTTTTTTTTTGTTACTCGTTCGATGAAATAATCCACGTTTGCTGGTTTTCCTTTCTGCACTTTATTGTTACTCGAGATTGCAAATATAATTTTCTTAACTTCTTTTTTTTTTTTGGATTGGGGTTTCTCTCTTTTCTCTTGTTTTATGCATTCTCATCGTCTCAATGCAACACAACATGTATATTTATTTACATATTATGCCATCTATCTATGTTTACTCGTGTGATCCCTACAAGCAATAATTATAGGGATAGGATTGTCTTATCCAGCGAACAAATACAGAACTCATCTCTTGAATGGAGCCAATTGAAGCGGCCAGGGTGAGGAAACCGCAACGTACCAGCTCTGTGCCAGGTAGTCTGACACGGGCTGCATATAGACGTAGTTTGCCGCGCTCACTTGTGGATGCTTTATACGGTGCCCGAGAGAAATTCGAATGCTACAAAAAGAAACTACAGGCTGAAAATCCAATGAGGCACATCCCAGAGATGATTAGTATAGGCACACAGACGGTTGACATCATTGTACAACAGGAAGATCAAAAACAACAACAACAACAGCAACAGCAACAACAACCGTCAAAAACATTGGGGTCAGTTCTCAAAAAAATACTTCCGTCAAATGTGAACGCGAAAAATGGTTATAGTGGCTCCACAGAACGCGGATCTTCTGCAGATGTGAATTCCGATACTAGTAATACTACCACTCCTGCTATTCCTACTTTTACTCTCACCGATACCGAAACCACTACCAATACCAACACTACGACTACAACTGCTACTGCTACTGACCCTTTCTGCATTCCGTACGACCCAGAAATTACACCACTTGCTATGAAGCGAAAAAGACATGTGGTGAATCGCTGTCCAGAAAAAATTGCTGTCTTTCTTAAAGATCTCTGTGAAATTGTTGCCAAAGCGGTAGCTGAAGCTCCTCCACGTACAGCTGCTGCTGCCACCGCATCTTCAGCACCGTCGGCAACGGGGTCGACAAAACCCAAAGGTGGTGGTGGGTCACAATTTAACTCTCGTACTTTTGATGCCCTGAAAGAATTGTGGGAAGATCGACGAGATGCACCCATCACCGTTTCTACCGCACTTGGTCGTCAGCGTGGTCTCTTTGGTGGAGTGGAACGGAAAGAACTTCATCACCTTGTTATTTCTATCCTTAACAGGGTATCAAACGATGCAGAGAAATACCGTGAAGTGAAGAATGAACTTTTACGGCTACCCATCCCAGAGGCAAATGATGCTACATTGGCAAAAATTGTCAATGTGTTTTTCACGAAAGCGGTGAGGGAGCAGCACTTTTCCAGTTCATATGCTGATTTAGTTGCGGCACTATGTAAGGTGCCAGAGGGACAGCGAATAATAGGCGATAAGGCACAAAGCCTTGAATACCGTTTACGGCAACAACTCCTCCAGCGTTGCCAAGCTGAGTTTCGGCAGTTAGAAGAGCAGAACATAGAACGTGCAGAGCAAGGTGGTGAGGACCGCACCACACAGTTTGCAGAGGAAAGTTTTAAGGAGAGACGTGATCGTGTCTGTGGTATTGTGCAATTTGTTGGTCAACTCTACCTGCGACACATTGTAACGGAGAAGGTAATTGAGGATATTCTCGTCACATCTTGTGCTGGATTGTACCGTCGTGAGGGAATTCGTGTCCCACCGCCTTATGTACCAACGGAAGCTCAAATGGATGAGACTATTACACTACTTGCTATTGTCGATAATGTTTTTTTTCGAACCGCGTTAGGGTCAGATATGTTGCCGGAATACACTAAACTTCTGGAGCATTGGTCTACACATCACCCTGTTCCCCGTATTAGATTCCTTCTCCTTTCCGTCATTGAGAAGCTTCATAAGATCTTGGCGGATCGCAACGCCGCTCTAGCAGCAGTATCACAACAACATCAACAACAGCACTCTGTAGTTGACCGGCCATCGCCATCACCACAATCACTTCATCCAACACCACAATCAACACCACGACCACAACAGTCATCCCCACCATCCCCTCCACCACAGCAGCAACAACAACAACGGTCACCATCGCAACCACAATCCTTACCAGCGCAACCATCACGATCACCAACTTCCACTCCAAATCCACAATCACAGACTCAACAACAACAACAACAACAGCAACAGCAACAACAAGTTCCGCCAGAGACAAGAAGGGTTTCAAACAACTCTGTTCCTATGCGAACTCTTGGTATCGGCAGTGATGATGGCTCTTTTACATCAACTGGTGGACGAAATGCAATAACGGCGTCAACTGACATGTCACCAAAGGCCAAGCCATTGGTGTTTGTAGGCGGTAGGCCCATTCCAGCCCCGCGCAGTGCAGCTTCCCGCCACAGCAGTTTGACGTTAGGAGCCTCGGTGAATTCCATCGCAAGTTCGAGTGATTCAGCCGTAAAACAACTGGCAACTACAGAGAATGTGGCGCGCTACATGCAAACCGTCTCTCTCTCACGCCACAGTGTGGATGAGGTGACAGAGGAAATAATGAACAATTTTGTGAGTGTTACGTCAGTTGTGGAAGTATGGACAGAGCGTTGTTTGAGGGTTGTAAAGGCAGTGCGAGACCGTGCGGTGTATGGGGCTTTTCTTGCTGCACTTAATCGTTACCATAAGAACACACTTCGGCCAGAATTGCGTCGCATTGCCATGTCTGTCTTTGTTCACGCTGTGCAGGAGAAACTACACGAGGACCTCGCCCTCTTTAGGTACTGGACAGAAATGATTTGCAGTGATA
The DNA here is from genome assembly GCF_022059095.1 of Trypanosoma melophagium. NCBI lineage: Eukaryota > Euglenozoa > Kinetoplastea > Trypanosomatida > Trypanosomatidae > Trypanosoma > Trypanosoma melophagium. The sequence continues at coordinate 444,113 of NW_027125138.1, read as the reverse complement.
CGACTCGTGAGGTACTTGACGAGGGCCTACTTAATCAGGCATTGCAGTACCTGTTGGAAAACGACACCACCGCCGTTCGATTATACCTTCGTGATGTAGCACGACAGATGAACACCTTGACATCAGCTGCGGCCAGCACAACAAGAGGAACAACAACGGGAATAACAGCGCAGGGTTCCGCTGCTTTGGCGCAACAGCAAGAACAACAACAACAACAGCAACCTCAGTGGGTACCAAGTGACGAAGGGAGTCATTTTGTGCGTTACCGTCCTCTTCAAGTTGTGCATCACCATAACGTAAACAGCAAGCACAACTTTGAACTTACCACTGTGAATTTCCCTGATGTGCGTCTCGCTAGTGTTGAGATTGATGCTTTTTGTGCGTTGCTTACTGGTACACCGTCAAAAGAGCAACTGTTTGATACTTTACGTGCTTCCCCACGACTACGCTCACCATTAGTAGCAGCTGAAGTTCTAAGTGCCATTTTACACGCGGAATTATGCAACGATACGACAGCGTTTGTGGAGGATAATTTAGATCTTCTCTTTCTTGTTAGCGACGGGGTTGAACGAGAGACGCGGGAAATATTACTTGTTGCTGAGTTGTATATCACATTGAAGAATGACCCGGCGGAGACATCTTGGCCGCTTTCTGCTGGTTCACGTGTAATGGCAAAGTTGGCGGGGCGCATCATCTCTGATGAGACTCGACTGCGGGCGCAGAACTACTTTGGACCACGTGATGAACACCTACATCACTACATTGGTACACAGCCAGTACAACTTCAACTGCGTCAAGGCGGAAATAATAATAATAATAATAATAATAATAATAATAATAATAGTAATAATAATAATAATAATAGTAATAATAATAATAGTGGTGGTGTTGGAAGTATCAGCAGTAACAACAATATCCACGGCAATAGCCATAATACGAGTCACAATAATAGCAATAGCGTCAGCGCCACTCGTCGAACTACAGTCCAGCGCCGCTAATGTAGTGTAGAAAAATTATAGACAACCAGAGAGATTGAGGTTTTATTTTTTTCTTTTGTTTCTTAAAAAAAAAGAGAATGACGTGACAGCGCAACGAGTAAAAGGACTGCTACTGTGGGTTCATCATAACATGTACACACAGAGGGAAAAGGGGAAAAAAAAGAGTCGGTATACAAAAGGGACACACAGAAAGGGTTCGGGTACTGAAATAAAGAAAGAGCGAAAAAGAGAGAGATGGGAGATGTGGGTTGAGGTAGGTTGGGCTACTGAAATTGTCATTATTCTGGCAAAATGGAAGGTAGAAGAAAAAAACAAACAATGGGATAAGAAAACGAAAAATAAAAATAAATTAAAATGAGGCAAATTCGCTAACTCACAGGAGAAACAGATACACATTGGTAGACAGAAAAAGAAGAAAAGAACAACATATAAACAAAAGATGAGGGATTGATCGAAAAAGTATTTGGTCCTGTCCTCGTCAGTACTCTTATTGTTATTATCATTGTTGATTCGGTTGCCGCTACCTCTACCATTTACAAACGTGAAGAGCTGGGCAAATAGTGTGTGTTTTTTTTTTTTTCGTCTTTAAACAGCATGCGCGCTTACTTTTTTCCC